>NC_088928.1:62630000-62692500 GCF_038396675.1 Hydra vulgaris | reverse complement strand
AATTTACCCATTGCTACTCAAAATTTACTGGTAAATTATTATACGGTAATAATTTACCGGTTCTTATATTATACATTTTACACGATTGTTACATATACCACCCTCAAACTCAACTTATGCTAAAGATATTTACACCTACAGACATATGTACATTACACTATACAAATGGATTTTTTACATTTGCCTCATTTTAAATGAGATATTGTTATTACATGTATATTTACATATCTGTATATAAGATTTTAAATGAGATATTGTTACATGTATATTTACATATCTGTATATAAAATTTTAAATGAGATATTGTTATTACATGTATATTTACATATCTGTATATAAACTTTTTTATACTTTCTTAAAAAAATGTGTTGACTCATTCTTGCCATTACCTTGGGTTTAATGGCTGCCTTTAAATCCATGGAAAAACATTCTTTTTTTAAATATTTGACTTTTTTTTATATTTTCCTTTAGGCGTTTACAGAGAGTTCAAAATTAAAAAGGCATCAGCTTGTCCATACTGGTGAAAAACCGTTTCAGGTTGTTTGTTGTTGTTGTTATTTTTGTTGTTGTTGTTTGTTATTTTTATTGTAAGTAAAAAGTAAAACTGTAAAGCAGTTTTACAGTTTTTTAATTTTTGATAAAAGTTTTAATTTTGAATAAGCTTTTATTTAAAACTTATTTATTTTTATTTGAAACTGCTTTTAAGCGTTCATTTTAAGAATTTCTTGAAATGTTGCTTTTAATCAACCAAAAACAGGCACTTTAGGTGAAATCGTTAAAAAAAAGGGCATTAATTTAAAAATTGACCAATAAAAGTTATGCTTAAGGTAAGTAAATACATTTAACAAACTGATGATGCTGGTATCTAAATCCCAGCAAAAATTTATGAAATAATAAAATTATTAGTATTAAGAGAAATTTCTTGATATTTATAAAATAGTATATATTTTTAAACTAATTTAAGTCTGACGAAGTTGCAAACAGCCATTATTAAGTTATGATGTACTAGAAAACAAAAGATAGGGTTAAAGAGAAAGGAAATGGTTAACTGAAGATTCAAAAAGTTGTTGGTTGAGTTTTGATTGGACTAAAGCTGATAGCTTGTTTGAGCAGCGACTGTGAAAAAAAATAAATGCAACCTTTCAACAATGAAAGAGTTCTCAAGCTTGGCAAATAAAGCAGGTCCAGCGACATTTACAATGTGCTATTGGACTTCGTCTGTGAAGACATGAGTATAAAGTTTAGAGACACTTTAGATGTGAAATAGTTAGGAAGATTGTTATTTTAGATAAGAAATAATACAGAAGCAAAGATAGAACCTTGCGGTACTCCTAAAGTTACTGGAAATAAAAAAGAGTGTAGGCCTTCAAGAATGACTTTAATACTGCAGTTAGAAAGAAATGATTTAATAATATTAAAACTTTTATATACAGAAACTATTACTAGATAGTAGAGTAACTGTGTTTTCTAAAGTTTTTAAATATTGGAACCTTTTATTAACACTTTTTTTTTTGATTAACATTTTCACTTCCAACAAGGCTTCAAGCATCCACTATTAGAGTTGGAAGTTACTGAAAAAGAAAAGATAAAATTTTTAAGGATTTAAAAAATATTTTAGACGTAAAATATATAAAATAGTTTTAATAGTTATTTAGCAAGGATTGACGAATTCATTCATCAGGAGAACAAGGATTCTGCAGAACACTTTTGTGATGTCTAACAATAGGTTAATCTGTTTAACTGGAATGACTGGAGGAGTATGACATTAGGTTCAAGATTCAAATTAGAGGAAAATTTCTATGCAAATAACACTGCTTTTTTTTTGGAGAAGTAATAAAAATAAGGCAGAATTAGATAGTATTTGAGATTTTAGACTTACTTTTATCTGAGACAAAATACATAAAAACCTGAGACTTTTATCTGAGATAAAATACTCAAAAACTTTTCATTAAAAATCTTGTTTTATGTAACATAAGTAAATTATATATATATATATATATATATATATATATATATATATATATATATATATATATATATATATATATATATATATATATATATATATATATATATATATATTTATATATATATTTATATATATATATATGTATATATATATATATGTATATATATATATATAAATACATACATATATATATATATATATAAATATATATATGTATATATATATATATATACACATATGTATAAACATATATATACAGGGCTTGTGATGAAGAAAATCGTCAAGCGTGTTATATCGCGCTCGTAAAATTAGAATACGTTTTCATCGAGCGTGATTATGTGCGCTCGAAATAACGTGGGCGAGCGCGATCATGAAAATTGCTGAAGGCGATGCTCATAAAAAGCTTTTTATTTTTTTATATCTTTTTTTATTTGTTACATAGTTCTTTCGTCAAAAAATGTTTGAATTAGTATCACACTAATGAAACTACTTCAATGAAGTAGATTTTTATACTTCCAAACTTCTTGTATATTGCCAGATCGCGATTTTATTTTTAACTATTTATGTTATAAAAAAATAATATCAAACAAAAACGCAACTTCTTATTGATTTTGTATTAAAGTATAATTTAGTGACTTAGTTTTGATTCGTTGTTTTGATATATATTTTTTAAAATGTTACGCTGTAAACTTAATTAACGGTTAATGGTTTTTATATTTCTTGATATTTTTTATTCAAATTAATTATTTAATTTTTTTCTAAAATTTCTTTTTTAAATTACGTTTTTTTTATCTTAAAAAAATAACACAAGAATAATTTGAAATAATAATAAATTAGAAATAATAACTTTCCATTTAAAAAATGTCGACGTCATTACTTTGTTTCCTTTTTGAATGCGATTGCGAACATTCTAAACAACAGAATCGTTTTAAATTTGAGTTAAAATAAATAATAGTTAATAAAAAAACCTATACTATAAACAAAAACTAATTTTAAAAATTGCTCTATTAATAATATTTATTTTTATTATAAACGATGTGTGGAATATTACAAACAATAAATCAAATAAATCTTACTTGACATTTTCACAAGATTAAAAATACTCTGCAGTTTCAATTTTCTTATAGTGGTTTTCTATTTCTATTCTTATTTTATTTGCGCATTTTTGTATTCACATTGTGTTTCCACATGCACATTCCATAATTAAAATTAGTGACTATTAACGACTTCAAACTGCTCTTTCATTACGTTAGTGCAAAAGAGAACGACATAGTGCTTTTTATATTTTATATTAGTATTTTTAAAATATTTTATGAAAATAAAAAAATAATCCCTATTGGACGAGCGTTATTTTATACGCTTGTTATAAGCTGAGCGAGCGTTGTGTATCGTGCCTAGAACGTTTGAAAATACCGTTTACGGGCGCGTATATATATATATATATATATAGATTAGGGGTGTTCAAAAAAATAAAATTTTGAAAACGCGAATACACAACAAGCTAAATTTGGGGCAAATATAAAAAAATACGATTACAAAAAAAAAAAATCAAAAATATTTAGATTTACCTTGTGCTCAAGCATCAAAACCCCCCTAAACATGCCCCAAATAGTACCCTCGTAGCAAGGCTTTGAGCACAAAGTAAATCTTAATATTTTTAATTTTTTTTTTTTTTTTTAATGTGCTCATAACAATCTATACTTTTTTTTTAAATTGATGTGATGTGATGTGTAACTGTGATGTGATGTGTATCCGTGATGTGATGTGAATCCGTGATTTTTCTTAATAGTTCTTTAAATTGAAAATGATTTTATGCAAAAAAACGAAAATATGCGCATTTTGCAAAAGAGTGCGCAATAATTCGTAGTTATTTTATTTGTTTATATTCACATTGTTTGGTTTATTAATTATTAATGTTTCTTTTGTTATTTGATTTGTGTACTTTGTTTGCATTTTTCTTTTGTTCTCACTTAATAAACATTTTTATTACCTGTCTAAAAGATGTAAAAAGAAAAAACTGACAATTGTAAATTAACATTAATGTATATTGCAAAATTCTGCAGTAAACATTTTAGTTTCATCTCATATTTTAAAATTAGTGAATATAGAGATAAAGAATAGAATCTGGAGTAAGAGAGTGTCGAGCACGATAAAGAGATGCAACCTTGGCAGATTCTAATTTTGCAACTGATTTGATATATGGTTTCCAAGAAAGATTGGAAGTAAGAGTTAATCCTAGAAGATGAAGGCTAGAAGATGCCATTCTGTATTTATAATCGAAGCTTCTATTGGCGTGCTAGGGCATAGCACAGATGATTTTTTTATAAACAAGTCCTCAATCCTTAGAATTTCTACAGAAATTCAAAGAGAGCTGGCTAAAGCTATATAAGTTAATTTTCAGAACAATATCCAGGATACAATAACTGTTCACACGGCTCAAGATTCATATAAATCTAAAGAAGAATGCCTTGTGATAGTTATTTCAAATGATGATAACGAATAACTTTTTGCTGTTCCAAAATTGGACAACTTATATGAAAAAAACAGGTGCAGGCAGTTTGGAATGCCATTATCAACTGGAATCTTGAGGAAATAGTGCAAATTCTCTGTTGTATGTGTGATTTTTGAACAAAGACTGGATAGAGAAATGTTTATTTTTGCTTGCCGTCATCACGTTTACAAACTATTATTAAAATTTGGGTTGGAAGCGAAAATCAGCTAAGTAACTACAAGTCCAGGCATCCCGTTGTTTAAAAAGATCCAAGAAAACTGGAAAAATGTTGATGCCAAAAAATACAAATTTGTACAGAAAAGATTGTTAAAATGTTTCAGAAATTGATATACCGCTAGAATTCTACCAATTTGAATTGACTTAGGAAGACTGTCTAAAAATGACTATCGTGAATTAATTGAGCTTTTCATCAAAATCAGCTTTACAGAAGTTTTGCCAGCATTCATTGTATTTGACAGATGAAGTGTCTGTTTTGTCTTTATTTGATGATGATAATTAAGAAACTAAAGTAAAAATGGTTGCTAACTTAGTAAAGAAAGCCCACGATAAATGTTACATTGCATCCAAAGAAGAACTTTGTGGCCCGCTTTTTGGTATGTCTTATATGTAAATTATATTTCAATTTTCTTATATAGTTTACTATACGATTGATAACCGTTTCTTCTGTTTTATTTTTAGATAAAAACATTTATGACTTCGTCTCCGTCAAAAGCAAGTTCCTAATTAATCAACTCAAAATTCATAACTGTTTTAAGAAAAAGAGCCCTTTTTTATGGTCAAATCATTCGATCTAACAAGCTAAAAAGAAGCTATTGACACTGAGAGCAGTTAACGATAAGGCAGAATAAGTGCTTAAATTAATGTACTTTCATGGCTTAATCACTGTTGAAGAGAAGCAAAAGCAATTTTTTATTGCGTTGCATACAAGATTACAGAAATGTATATCCTGATTGTATAAAAATAGCAAACTTTAAAAAAAGCATGTAATGAATAATGTATCTTTTACTATAAATACATAATAAATGTTATAAATATGTTTTTTTTACTGAATATAAATATTGAACTCTACAATGTCCTTATAGCTCCATACTAACTTTTCAACTTTAACTTTGATGTCAAGTAGACACAGGTTATCGTTATCCAATCTCAACGATATTTAATATTTAAGTTGTTACAGTCAAATGAAAAAAAAAATAGAGGGTATGTGTTTTGATAATTTGGAAAACAAAAAATTTTGCCCTTATAGCTTGGGACACCCTAATATATATATATATATATATATATATATATATATATATATATATATATATATATATATATATATATATATATATATATATATTTATATATTAGGGTGTCCCAAGCTATAAGGGCGAAAATATATATATATAAGTATATATATATATATAAATATATATATATATATATATATATATAATATATATATATATATATATATATATATATATATATAATAATATATATATATATATATTTATATATATATATTTGTATATATGTATATATGTATATATGTATATATGTATATATGTATATATATATATATATATATATATATATATATATATATATATATATATATATATATATATATATATATATATATATATATATATATATATATATAAAAGCCTTCCTGCGAAGCGCATGCTGTCACATGTCTTGTTTGTCCACGCTCAAAGTAATTTTTTAGACAACTTGACCACATTTCTTTTATAGTGTTTTAAAAATTTGCCGCAAAATAAATCTATAAGAAACTAGAGTGAATAAAACAGCAATACTCGAAGAAAGAAAACGAGGACTATATGAAATAGAAAATCTAAGTAAAATCCAAAAAAAGCCATAAAAAATTAAACATTAAAAAAGAAAGTTGTTGTCAAAAAAATAGTATATTTTTTTTGACAACAACTAAATTTTTTAAAATCTTTTACTGTTTTTATTTTCTTATTTTTAGGGCGTTTGTTATTTTCCACTACCAAAGTTGATACAAGAAAAAAGTAGATAAAAATGTAATGAAAATAAAAATATTTTTTGACATACAATTTTTTTGCCACTTTTTTCAATAAGTATATTTAGGAAGTACTTTATAATTTTCACTAGAAATATGGACAATTTTTGAATTTGTTTTTCAAATGTTTTTGCTAAACTTTACTGTTTTTATTGTACAACTAATTGCTATATATTTTCAAAAGATTTTTTTTCTTTAAACAAGTTTTTCATGTAAAACAAAGAAAAAATTTAATAATACTAATATTTAAATATAAAATATTTGGTTGTTTTCAATACCCCCATTGAAATAGTCTGCACTTTTGTAGGATTATCCAAATTGTCTATTCAAACCCGATAGTTTATTTCCTGATAAACTATTGTTATTGACGATGCCCCAAAAGCTTGTGGGCTATTGCATTGTCAATTTGCTGAACTTTTTTAACAATGTTTAGGAGCCTATTTGAAACTTTTTTTTTAGTTTTTAAATACAATTTTTAAACAAAGCAATCAGTATGTTTAATAACCCTAAAAAGAATACAAAATTTGTTTTTTATTTACTTTTTTTAATTATTAAATGTTCTAGTTTATTAAATTAAACTTGATATTTTGTTACAATTTTGTTTCCTTTTTTTAGGATTGTTTTTTTTTTCTTAGTAGATAAGTTAAGCTTTTTGCTGTGAATTATTGAAATGCTTTAAAAGTTAAAAGATGTGAACTGCCCTGATCAGTTAGTCTAAAAAATTACTTTAAACGTAGAAGAACAAGGCGTGCAACCGCACACGCTTCGCGGGATAGCTTGATATATATATACACACACACACGCACACCTTGTACAGAAAGTTTAAATGCTCTTGTTTTTTTAAAGTATATAATACTTTTAAGAAATGATTATCTGATATATTGATGAAATGTACTCTGTATATTTATGTTTATTTATACTATGGCTATAGTTTATTAATTTCGAGAAGAAAAAAATTGTAAGGATATTATGAAGAAGGTGGAGAGTGATGAGAGAATTAACAGAGCTACTAACTCATTTCAATTTTTTAAAGTTTAAACGCACTTTGATAAAAAAACTTGTAACACTCATTTATTAAGAGATTTTTATTGAAGTCTTTTGTATTTTTATTGCTCAATAGCCTGTTAGTGTTTGGATATTTCGTATGAATCCCTATTCTTGTTTTATTTCGAATAAAAATTTCAACTACAATTTGGTTCAAAATTCAGCAATTTTAACTGATTGAACATAAATACCATATTTTTATAGGTAAAAGAACTAATTTGTTAAAAACAAAAAGTTCTTTTACCTATAAAAACAAAATTGGAATACATAAAATGAAAATTTTATGCATTCCAATGATTGCATTAAAAAAATTGTAGGTGTGTTTAAACATTATTGCACTTTTTTCTCAGTAATTTTGTATATATATTTGTTGTAATTTTTATATATTTAATGTATATTTACATACACTTTAAACTTTAATTAATGATTTATTTCATTTTATTGAAAAATTTAACATAGCCTTGTGTGTCTGTTTAAATATGTGTGCATAATTGAGTTTTTTTTGTATGTATTCATTTATATATCTTTTTCTTTAGTGTACATTTGAGGGTTGTGGTAAAAGATTTAGTCTTGACTTTAATCTCCGAACACATGTTCGTATACATACAGGTGACAGGCCTTATGTATGTCCTTTTGACTCATGTAATAAATGTTTCGCACAATCAACCAACCTAAAAAGTCATATCTTAACTCATGCAAAATCAAATTCTAAAAGAGACTCTTCACCATCAGAAAGTTTTGCTGAAGAAGAGCTCATAATAGATCAAGGAGAAACTGGTATACCCGATAATCTAGTTATTTATGAAGACATAGAAGAAGATGCTGTGTAGCTACAGAAGATATAGCTGTGCAAATCGCAATTGTATAAATACCATAAAAATCTGCATCAGATATTCGAATGTGTTTCATATTTTGTTGATACAATTTTTTTCTATTTAAAAGAAGAATTGGACAATTTATAAACCTAAAAGCGGACTATATCTAGTAAAGCATTACCAGAAAACTAGAACTAGTTAAAGGACTTCTTCAAATAGTAACTGCATAAAATATCAACAGACAGTTGTTTATAAATATATTTAGTGTGAATAAAAGAATCAATAATATTAACGAGTTTTATAATTTAATTTTTCAACTGTAGTTTTTTCTTTTCTATACATTTATTGAATTTTTTTTTTCCTTTTTTTTTTCTTTTTTTTTTTTAATGCAAACATTAAGAGATCTTAGAAGATTTTATAAATAGTTCTTTGAAATAAAATTTAATGTGGCTTACTCAATATCTAGTTCTATTTTGTTGTGTTTATGCTGATCCTTGTCCAAATAAATGTGTTTGTCATTCATCATGGATAAGAGGTATTACCACTATTGTTGTGGATTGCTCAAAACAAGGACTTGCTGTTGTTCCATCAAGAATATCTCCTTATGTCACATCATTGTAAGTTCTTAACATATGATATGTTTTTAGAATGTATTTATTGATAATTAATAATTTTCCACTGCTCTTCATATCTCTCTCTCTCTTGAAAAAAATAGATCAAATAATATTATTAAAATATTTTAAATGAGAAAATACAATTTCACGATCACAGGATCACGTACACTTGACGTCAGATGCCGTTGCATCGCTAAATTTGTATATTTTATAACGGTTTTTATTTTATATTTGAATAATATGGCTGATGATTGCCTAATGGCATGAAACTTTAAGTTCCATTATAAAGTTGTATTTTCTCATTTAAAGTATTTTAATAATATATATATATATATATATATATATATATATATATATATATATATATATATATATATATATATATATATATATATATATATATATATATATATATATATATATATATACACGCACACACACATATATATATCAGGGGCTATTCTAGGAAAATAATTTGGCTGGCAGTATCCCCCCTTGCCAAAAAAATTTGCCTAAAATACTGTTGAATGTAAGCATTTTTTTGCGAGAAAAAAAAAAAAATATGTTGTAAAAAAAGAAGGTCTTCAATTTTGAATTTGAGCAGTGCTCAAATATGGCCGGGAATAGGCCCGTGTGTGTATATGTGTGTGTATATATATATATATATATAAAATATATATATATATATATATATATATATATATATATATATATATATATATATATATATATATATATATATATATATATATATATGTATACACATATATATTATTTCAATTTACCTCCTCAAGGCAACTACAGTCAAGGAGGCTACTTTTGTTGTGGTTACAGCCTTCTCTCAATTCTATAACTCTGAAACGCAAACATTGACAAACAAGGTAGAGTGTGCAGAGAAACAAGTTGAACGCAGTACTACCAGGGACATGGAGGAAATCAAACTCGAATCTTTTCGCTTATAAGGCAAGTGCTCTACCACAACACCACTACCGCATATGCATATGAGGCATTCCATGTCAAGTGGAACCACTTTTTGGTCAAATCTGACATCATAGCCTCGGATTTTGATGAAAATTGGCTCACATGTTGGGCATATGGACAGAAGAAAAACACGTAAATTTTTTTGACTTAGTTCAATTATTTCCTGAGATATGACCTTTCAAAGTTTTGACCTTTTCACTTGACCTTGGTTATTTAAAATGTCATAACTTTTTTGCTATTGTACTTCCGAAGTTGATTTTGGTGGCAAACAGAAGCTCTTGCACAGACGAACAACTTTGTGTCTATACAAAGAAGTGATAATTTCAATAGGAAAAAAGTTATTGGTCATTTGACCTTTGACCTTGGTCAATGGCGAAGGTCAAAGATCTAATTTTTTTTTTACACATTGCTTTTTCTATTGTGGATGTCCCATGAAAAAATCTTTTTGGGATTCCCATAAATAGCTTTGGGAATAATATTAAAGTATAAGTAGGTTCTCTTTTGTATTTAATTGTAAGGTATTTAAATTTAATATTTAAATACCTTACAATTATACAGTATTTTAAGGTAATATATTGAACATAGGCCCTAGGTTATATATTAGCTACCATATACCAAATATACTATAATTTGATGATACTTGGCCTATATATATATATACTGTTGAAAAGTAACAAAAATGCCTTATTGAGCAGTTTTAACTGTACAGTACTGAATGCAGTATAAAATTTACACCATTACCTTTGCAATACATATTTGCTAATAATAAATTAAAAAAGCTATAATAGTTAACCATGATGCAAGTTAAGTGCTTTGGTTGCTCCTTCAGACTCCTTAGAAGTAATGAAGTATGACCGACAGTTGTAGTTTTGGGTTTGACTGCTAGCAAAAGATGATTCAAATCAACGGTAAAAATATCTGGAGAATCTCTGAAGGAGAAAAAATGTTCTGGACCATGAGGGTGAAGGAAGTTCATGGTTACTTCCCTTTTTTTTGGATTGCTCTCTAACACACAACCTATCCACCAATGTTCATCACACTCTACAACCATGTAAGTAAGTGAACTGAAGTTGAGCTGCCTAAAATTCTGTGACGTAATTTTTTCAATTCTAGACACAACTGGAACTATAATCTTGTACTTGAAGTTCATTTGTGGATAATGAAGTTTTTGGGTACCAGAAATTGTTTTAGCATTCGAAAATCTTCCCTTCAATATTGTGGATTCAGTTTGCCAATTATTTGCAGTGAGGCATTCAAAGGAAATTCCATGAATATTTTCTTTAGCAAATGTATATAATTAATAAGTGGTCATTATTTGGTCATGATATGGGCGTTGTAAGCTTCCTTTTGCCGCTTCACATTTAACAGTTCCTCCAACTCCATCACAAGGGCCCTTACCATGACTTGTGGCAAAGAAATGCCATTCGGCTGGAATACCAAAGTCCTCTTTGTGATAGCACAGATTTATTAAATTCTTAAGTTTTTGTATTGCGCTGCACAGCCATCACTAATATATGTTATTTTTGATACTTCAAATTTCATTTTTTAAAAAATAATTAGGTTACACTGAGAAAGATGAACTGCAATTGTGTCATGAGTATTAGATTCCAAAAGCAGCACATAAGTTTCCTTCATATTTATAATAAAAAACAAGAGTGTAAAGTTGCTTGACTATTTGTCCAGTGATATCCCTATGCTGTACCTTGTATGATAAATATATAATTTTCTGAAAAATCACCAATTACCAGAAATTCTTTATCAGATAAATTGTTTTTCTTTCAGTCTAAATATTTTGCTCTTGAGCAATAAAATCATGTATAGTAAGTGTTTTCAGTTCCCTGAAAATCTTTCAATAAATTCATCTGTGGACTGTATAAAGGTTTGAAGCTGGGACCTATTTGTTGCAGTCCACTGTTTATACTCAATTTCTTCAACTCCTTTAATTTCAAAGCATTGCAACAGCCATTCCTTTAGCATAGCAACTCCAGGGTAATTTTTACTCTTGTCTAGAGGACATGCTGGCAAGAAAAGATTGCATTCGATTTTAGACCCCTATTAAGAACAACAAAGCATGTTTGTTGTTCTTAATAGGGGTTTCTAGTTCATCTACTAGTTGTAAATCATCCTTATGAGATCCGACTATCATGAGCATAACATTTTGAGTACACAGTGAGTACCACTTGCTCCTGCAAAGACACATTCTTTTGGACGTAGCTCTGCAAACTTTGAAAACCCGATTCTGATATTTGGATACTTTTCTGAAAATAATTGATAAATATCCTTCAAATTACTTAAAACTAATCTTTTTTGAATATGTTTTCTTTCCCAATTTTCCATAACAGATAGAAAAATCTTTTTTTCTACGCATTACACGGCTAACAGTGTCAGAAATACTAAAACTTTTTTACCATATATCACATGTACAGGTAGTGATTTCCCTTTTTTTGGGTTAGGGATTAATAAAACACCTTTGGTTATTAAAACTTATTTTGCTTGAGATACAAGTTGATGCGAACAAATGAATTCTCTCATCACTTTTCGATTACTCCATTGAGCAACAAATAATGTCAAAATCATTATCTTTTTACTCTTACTTTGTGTTGATTTATAGTTATCCTGGAGCACTTTAACAATGTCATCAGCACATGCATTGGAATCTTTTTTTTAGTTGCTTGTATTCATCATCCTCTGAAGTATCAATGACAATAGCATCTGAATTAGGTGATAAAAGGTCTAACTTCCTTTTTACAAGTTTTTCAAGCTTTTTCTTTTTCTCCGGAATATAACTTTTAAGAGTTTGTTACTTGCGTTTATCCAAGGGTGACTCACCAAATAACGACAAGGATTTAATTAAAATTGAATTTCTTCTTCCTGGCACTGATAATTTTTATCTCCCTTGTCATTGCAAATATCTTAAGATCTGAAACTGTCTTGAGAATCTGACTCTGTATCACAATTTGCAGAATTTTTATCATCACATGATCCGATTTCGGAAGGTAAGCCAGTGATACTTTTTCTGCAAGTACCACATAATTGGTTTTATATTGATTTTTCTCATGTTGTTGGAAAGAACCATAACAATAGTGTTGTCTCTTCTTTAACTCTTTTACTTGAAAGTTAGTAAAACCTTCTTCCTAAATTATCTTTTGATGACTAGTTCAATGGAAATGAATTGATTATTTTAATATAAATATATATAGCTTTAAGCCTCATATAATTTAATACTGACTTAGTATGTATATATAGGACTAGTAACTAAATTACAACCTAAAAAATGAAAGGAAAAAAGTAAATAATAATATATATCTACAATAGGTTATTTACAGAAAATGACCTCAATATACCGCATTTGTGAGGCTGATAAATATTAAATTTTTAGAACCTACTTATACTTTAATATTAATCCCAAAGCTGTTTATGGGAATCCCAAAAAGATTTTTTCATGGGACATCCACAATAGAAAAAGCAATGTGTAAAAAAAAGTTATGACCTTTGACCTTTGCCATCAACCAGGGTCAAAGGTCAAATGACCAATAACTTTTTTTCTATTGAAATTATCACTTTTTTGTATAGACACAAAGTTGTTCGTCTGTGCAAGAGCTTCTGTTTGCCACCAAAATTAACTTCCTAAGTATAGTAGCAAAAAAGATATGGCATTTTAAATAACCAAGGTCAAGTGAAAAGGTCAAAACTTTGAAAGGTCATATCTCAGGAAATAATTGACCTAAGTCAAAAAAATTTACGTGTTTTTCTTCTGTCCATATGCCCAACATGTAAGCCAATTTTCATTAAAATTCGAGTCGGTGATGTCGGATGGGTGGTTCCATTTGACGTGGAATGTATATATTATTATTATTTTATATATATACAGCTCATGGAATTAGGAAAAATGAGGTTTGCAATAATTTTGCGATCTTAATCTTTTAGAGGATGACATCAGGTACATATATTAAAAAAAATTAGATATAAAGGTTATAAGATACAAAGGATTTTTTTTCAACCTTAAACACTTTCAAGCGGCAGTTAGGTTGGCATTGCTGAATACCCACCTAACTGCCAAAAGTCAATTATCGGCCATAAATACAAACAAAAAGCGTAAACAAACTGTTACTAAAACATGAAGTTACTGTAGAATGAGTTCAGGTGTGATAAACAAATCTAAGTAAAAAATAAAACAAGAAGCAAAAAATTGTATTTTACTAGTCTTCTGTGTCTATTAAAGATAATTTTTTTGTCGACACTTAAATGCGATTTTGTTTTTTTAATTTTTTTTTTACCACTAATAAAATGTGATATGATCACACTTTTTGTAGATACAATAGTGGCACATTTTAGTTGTAGGGTGCAAAACGTTAAATACTTTTCCATTTTATAATGGACTATATGTTTTTGTTTTTTAGGCCCATATTTCTTTAGAGAGTTTTGTGTCTTTTCTATACTTTACTGTGCAAATGATTTTATATTGTTTGGATATCTTAATTTAAATAGCATTTGATTAATGCTAAAAAACACTTTTTGCTATGTCTGTAATCACTGGGACTTACAGTAGATAGATACGGTAGGCTAAATAAGCGCGAATTTCATAAGTGCGAACTGGCATAAGTGCTAAGCGTTGTAAAAACTGACATAAGTGCAAATCTGCATAAGTACGAACTGGCATAAGTGCACCAAAAGAATTTGCAAACATTAACATAAATGCAAACTGTCATAAGTGCAAACCGGCGTAAGTGCAAAGCATTTGCAAAGACTGGCACAATTGCCAGTCTTTTGCAATTATATTATACCAGTTTGCACTTGTGCCAGTTTTTCAACTGGTTCGCACTTATGCTAGTTTGCACTTATGCCAATGTTCACAAATTATTTTGGTGCACTTATGCCAGTTTGCACTTATGAAATTTGCGCTTATTCAGTTGTCCCAATAGATAATATTATTGGACAAACTGATTATTTAATAGAATAAATTTTTTATATATGAGCCTATGAGAGTAAAAGTGAACCAAGTCCAATTTTTTTCAAATGACCCTTATGTATGTAAAACTGCTAAAAATTTGCTATATATTTAGAGCACAAATGGACCTAGTCCATAACACATTTATTTCTTATTCAACAGAGGGCAGCACATTTTTACTCTAACAATAAATCACCAGGTATAGAGAGTAATAGTGGACCAAGTCCATTGATAGTGCTTTAATGTAAGAAATCAAGATTCAAGACTACATAAACTACACATTTTCTTAGAATTATTATTATTATATTAGAACAAGAATAACATTTGTACAGGTAAGTTGCTTTAAATGAATATCTGATTATGGTTTTATATTAATATAGTGAAGTATACAGCACTTTCACACTTTATAAAGTGACAAAACTGAAATAGTTTGGTGAGCGATAATATAAGATTTATTCAATTGCTCTAAGCAGGAATATAAATATTGATTTGTTAGACAGTAGATATAATGGTCTGTCACTACCAAAGTTACAGCCTCTTTAGAAAGGTCTATTTTGTGGCTTTAATAACATCTAGCTAGGGGAGCACTTGCATGCATGTTGTGTACATGTACATTATTCTTTCTAATAATATTCTGAATGTATGTAATATTTAAAAAATATTTATTGTAGAATAGTGTAAACATGCATTCACGAGCCGCACACATGGTGTCACTGGCATTGATAAAGTGCAAGAAGGTTCAGAGATCTCTAGCTACAGATACAACAATTGCAGATCCTAACTTAGCAGCAGATATACAGACAGAATGTTCTACATTAGCAGCTGAATCACCGATTGTAGCTGATAATTCACCGGTTGTAGCAGTTGAATCTCCGATTGTAACAACTGAATCTCCGATTGTAACAACTGAATCTCCGATTGTAACATCTGAATCTCCGATTGTAACCGATCAACGCCCTCGAAAACGAAAACGTTGTGTAACGAACTGGAAGAAAAATGTGATTAAGCGCTTACGAAATACAGGTAGCGAATATGTAAAGCATGGCGGAACGTTACAAAAAGCTAAGAAATTAAACGAACATTATTTAATAAATCACAGTTGCAAAAACAAGTGTGCTGAAAATTTGACTTTAGAGCAGACTAAAACTCTGTTTGAAAATTTCTGGAAATTGGGAGATTTTGATGCACAAAATCTGTTTCTTGCTGGCTGCGTGAAACAATCAACAGTAGAACGTAGATGACCAAGAGTAAGAAAAAACAAAATTACGAAAAATGAAAAAAAACATGCAAAGGATTTTGCAAGAGTATACTCTGTGTTTGCAGATAATAAGCCCGTTACTGTTTGCAAACCATACTTCTTGGCGATATTTGACATTAGCAGCGGTCGACTAAATCGTGCGTTAGTCAACCAACGGGAGAATGGTGGTGTGTCAGGCAAAGATGGACGAGGAAAATATGATCACAAGACACAACGCATTCATGAGGAACACATCACTCGCATTAAAGATCATATTCGCATGTTTCCCACATACGAAAGTCACTATACTAGAAGTCACAGTGCATCTCGCCGCTTTCTACCTGTTCATTTGACGGTATCCACTATGTACGACATGTATAGAGAAAAATGCATACAGGATTCAGTCGAACCCCAAAAAGAGTGGAAATTTCGGGACATTTTTAATCATGAATTTAACTTGACGTTCCATCAGCCACTAAAAGATACGTGCAAGAAATGTGACATTTTTAAAACAGACATTGAAATAGAAAAAACTGAACACAAAAAATCTCAACTAAAAGCAGCGCATGAGATTCATTTGCGCAAAGCAGAGAAGGCGCGTCAATCCTTAAAACTAGAAAAGGAAAATGAAGACAATAAACATGCATCTTTTTGTTTTGACCTGCAAAAGGTCATGTCATTGCCTTGCCTTAAAACCAATGAAGTTTATTATTGCCGGCAATTATCAGTGTATAATCTAGGCATTCATGACCTTAAAAATGACAATGCAGTGATGAATGTATGGCATGATGGAACAGCCTCACAAGGTGCAGGTGAGATCGGTTCTTGCTTATTGGCATATTGTCAAAATCTGGCAAATAGGGATATTACGTCTATTACAGCATTCAGCGACTCGTGCGGCGGCCAAAATCGAAATATAAAAATTGCACTGTTATGGATGCATTAGACGCAGATGACGAGTATTGAATTGGAGAATCATAAGTTTATGGTCTCTGGGCATTCTTATTTGCCTAACGATGCAGATTTCGGAATAATTGAGAGAGCAAAACCAAAATCCACAGAGATCTTCGTGCCAGAACAGTGGTACAAATTGATCGAGAACTGCTCTATGAAGAAGCGCTTCAGTGTTGCAAGATTAAGCACTGATAATTTCAAGAGTGTGGAGCTCTTATTGAAATTAATTACAAATCGGAAAGTGGATGAGAGTGATCAGAAGGTCAACTGGCTGGATATGCAATGGCTGCAACTTAGAAAGAACGAGCCATACAAACTGTTCTTTAAATACTCTTTAGATGATGACGCATCATTCAGTTTCATTTCGCTAGCGAAACGCGGGCGTCAAACGAATCTTAGTGAAGTGAGTTTGGCTCCACTGTACTGTGGAGCAACAAAACTGAGCAAAGAAAAATACTCAGATCTAATGAAACTGTTAAAGTATATTCCTCCCATCTATCATGACTTCTATCAAAAGTTGGAACACAGCGGTCACAACAAGGATGTACTAGAAGATGAACTGCTCGATGACAGCGGCGATGATGATCAGTAAATTCGTGTGGTTTTTATTGTACTGTTTGTAATAATGAGGACTATTTTTGCCGATAATTAGTAAATAGTAATTGTGTTTTTTTACAACATAGTATGAATTTGTACTACTTGTCTTAATTTGAATTGCTTTTGTAAACGAATAATATGAAATTTTTTCATGATTTTACACTAAAATGATTTAGCGATTTGTTGATTATGTTTAGAGAAAAAATGGACCAAGTCCATAACTATTATTATATTATTAATAATTATTCAAAAATTTATTTGTGCATTTCACAAATTTGTAAACGAATAATATGAAATTTTTTCATGATTTTACACTAAAATGATTTAGCGATTTGTTGATTATGTTTAGAGAAAAATGGACCAAGTCCATAACTATTATTATATTATTAATAATTATTCAAAAATTTATTTGTGCATTTCACAAATTTGTAAACGAATAATATGAAATTTTTTCATGATTTTACACTAAAATGATTTAGCGATTTGTTGATTATGTTTAGAGAAAAAATGGACCAAGTCCATAACTATTATTATATTATTAATAATTATTCAAAAATTTATTTGTGCATTTCACAAATTTGTCTAAGAAAAAAGATTTAAAATGATACTAGACATCAATAATATTACATATGGCTGATTTATAATATATGCAAGCACTAAGAACGCTTATTTCTAACAATATAGAAATATGGACTTGGTCCACTTTTACTCTTATGGGCTCATATGCAGTTATATTGTTTGGTTTTTATTTGATTGTCATTGTGCAAAATATCAACAAAGATTTTTTTAAAGAAACTTCTTTCAAATAGTTTATATTTAAGATAAAATGTAAATGTAAATCAAATTTAGATTTACCCACTCCCCATTATTTACTAAAATCTTTATTATTTTACTTGCTTAATTTGTTGCATACTTTTTCTGAGTAAACTTGAAATTGTCATCTGATCAAAAAGGTACAACCAATTCCCAACTTCAAAAATGGTAAAGATGCCAATAAATCATGATATGAATAAAAAGACTTTTATTAAGTGTAAAGCTGATTTTTTTGCTTTGTTTTTTTGAGTTTTTTGTTTATTTTTCTTAGCAGTTATTTACATATGTTTTTATATGTTACTGTTTGTTTTTATTTTAATTGGTTAAAACATTAATTTATAGTTATAACATTAAATTGTATTTCCAGTGAAACATAAAATAATTTTTATAGCAATTTAAATATATTTAACTTACCTGCATTTCATTGTCGCACATCATTATTAGAACTATTTTGTTTTTACAGTTTTTTCTATTTGCTTTATTTTACTTTATATTATGACAATAGTTTTCTTTGATGTTATATATTTAATTAAATAGTATGAAATTTTTAGAGTACTAAATGAAAATTTTATTACTGAATTGCCAGCCAATAGTTTTACAAAGTACAAACACTTACGAGAATTGTAAGTTATTTTTTTGTTTATTTTATCTGGTAATCACGGTATCATGACAATTTATTTTGGTGTTTGATTATCATGATAATTTGTTTTAGTGTTTGGTTATCATGATAATTTATTTTAGTGTTTGATTGTCATGATAATTTATTAATTATTTGTACTAGACTATTTATTAGTTTATTGCTTTTAATTGAGAATTACCAATAAAAATTTACTACATTGATAAAATTTGAACAATATTGATGACAAAAAAAAGTAAAATTTAATTTATAACCAATACCATTTAGGTTTAGTAAGCTTTTTGTTATTTTCTGTTTATTTTATATTTATATAAATATTTAATTTTTTAAATCCTTTTTTTGCTATTATTCTTAGTTGAACCTTATGGTTTTAGATTTTTATGGTTTTAGATTTTTATACAAAAATTTTATATCAAAGATTCATAAAGATGCTTTCAATGGGTTGCAAAAGCTTACTGAATTGTAAGTTTTTTTAATTAAAAAAAGTACAACACAAAAAACTAAGTTCTTTTCTTTTCAGTTTTTTTATTTTTACTTTATTTGATTTTTACTATCTAATTTAAAGTATTGTTTCTTATATTTTTAAAATTTATTTTTAGATCTCTTCATTCAAACCGATTAACTTCTTTTGAAAATGGAACGTTTTCAAGTTTAAAAAATCTGCGCCGTCTGTAATAGTTACTTTATTTTTTTACATTTTTTATTTTTTGGAGAATAAACTAGAAAATTTATTTTATTTTCTATTTGGATTTGCAAAAATTATTGCAATTATTTGGATCTGCAAAAATTTACGCAAAAATGTCTATAAATTTATATAAAAAATGTGTCCATAAATCTGTATAAAGATAAGCCCTTGACAATTACTGATAAATGGGCAATTCCATGTGAAAACACTAAGGGTACGCAACCCAGCTTCAAATTTTGCTCAGATTTTTATATTTTTACTTTTTTTTTTTTTTATAGTTTTATTACTATTATAGTTTTATATTTTTACTCAGATATTTCAGATTTTTACACCAATTAAAGATTTTAATATGTTATGAACATTCCTAAAATTTTATCATCCAATTCTAAACGATTTCAAATATATGAATATTCAAATTTGTCTTGAATCAACAAAAATCTGCCATTTTGAAAAGTAGTTTTGGCCTTTGTTTCTGTTCTGTGTACAATGAAAAGCTGAAAATGTGTAGTCTTACATATTTCAAGGAAAGGAATCCAATAAAACAACTTAAAACATTTAAAAATAAACTTAACACCTGTAATTTTGACCTTTATTGCAATTTTACTGGGGCGAGTATAATTACAAAAATGCTTATGTAGCTTGATTTTTTTTTTTTTTTTGTAGATATTGTCCTGTATAGTTTAGTTAAAGTTGTTACAATGAATCAGAGAGTGATCTTTTCTTAAACAGAAATAAAAACATGGTCAAGTTTACATAAATTTGTTACTTATAAAATAGGAATTATGAAAAATGAAAGAAAAACAAAGGTGGTACTCCTAAATGCTTTATACACAGACGATTGATGTTTAATATGTTTTCGTAAAGTTTTCTCACCCACCCTGAGCTTGTTAAGACCCCCTGTTTATTAAATTTTACTTGTAATAAAAAAATAAATTTACAGAAAGAAAAAAAAATTCCCACTCACCTGTCTGTTAAAATGACCTTCCCCCTCCTTCCTTTCTCATCTCCCCCATAAATTAATCATAATTAATAGAATCATAAATTTATTTCTAGCCCCAGGGCTAGAAATAAATTTATGATTCTTTATATATTATAATTTTATACTTATATTTATTATTTATTGAATTCTGGCATATATTTATGCCAGTATTTAATAAATGGGACAGATACAATAAAAGGGTGCAACTTGTTGAATAAGAAGCCAAGCAAGAATGAGTTTTGGTTTATTGTAATAGAGATGATAGCTCGTTTGAGCGTTGACCATGATTAGAGAAACAGCATAAAAGAGAGAGGCTAAAGCCTGCTGCTGCTGCTGCTGCTGATGATGATGATGATGATGATGATGATGATGATGATGATGATGATGATGATGATGATGACAATAATGATGATGATAATAATGATGATGATGATGATGATGATTATAATGATGATGATGATGATGATGATGATGATGATGATGATGATGATGATGATGATGATGATAATGATGGTGATGATGGTGATGATGATAATGATGATGGCGTTGATGATGATGATGATAACGATGATGATGGTTATGATGATGATCATGATGATGATCATTATGATGTTGATTGTGTTGATCATAATGATTTTTATAAATGCATATATATACCAAAATCAAACATAAGTTTTGAATTAAAAAAATGTACTTTAGGATGTATAAATGTTTATGCAGCCCCGGTCACAAACCAGGCCCTGGCCCCAGCTATATTTTATCAAACTCGGCCCTGGTCTAATATCAACCCCGGTCGTTTATTGTATATATATACATATATATATATATACATAAAAGTTTGGCATGCTGGTCTTTTCCATAAGCTCTCTTCTTATGGTGTATCAGATAACATCTTTAAGGTTATTGAATCCTTCCTTGCCAATCGTAGTATTAAAGTTGTTCTTGATGGACAGCACTCTTCTTCGTATCCTGTAACTCCAGGGTTTCCTCACAGTTCTATATTTGGTCCTATACTCTTTTTAATTTACATGAACAATCTCCCAGAAATTCTCATATCTAAGTTGGCATTGTTCACTGATGATACTACCATTTATTCTTGCATTGATAAGAAGCCAACACTCTGATTGCTTTGAGGGGGCATTTGAGCTTGAAAAGGATCTCACTTCTGCTACAGCATGGGGCTCTCAGTAGCTGGTGAAGTTTAACTCAGATAAAGCTCAATATTTTTCAGATAATTGTTATCGCAACAATTTATATCTTCCTACATTTATGAATAGTAATGTACTCGATAAGTCATCTACCCTTCGTCTTCTAGGATTAACTCTTACTTCCGATCTTTCTTGGAAACCATATATCAAATCAGTTGCAAAATTAGCATCTGCTAAGGTTTCATCTCTTTATCATGCTCGCCACTTTTTCACTCAGGATTCTATTTATCTATAAATCTCTAATTTTTGTAATTAAACTTGCCCCAGTAAAATTGCGATAAAGGTCAAAATTACAGGTGTTATGTTTATTTTTAAGCACTTTAAGTTGTTTTTTGGATTCCTTGCCTCATAATCCGTAAGTGTACACATTTTCAGCTTTCCAAACTACACAGAACAAAAACAAAGACTAAAACTATTTTTCAAAATGGCGGATTTTTATTGGTTCAAGACAAAGTTTAAATAGTCATATCTTTGAAACCGTTTGGAATTAGATGATAAAACTTTGGGAATATTGATAACTTATAAAAATCTTTGAGTGGTGTAAAAATTAGCAAAATCTGAAACTTAGAGTTGCATAAAAAAAGTTGGATGTTTTCACATGGAATTGCCCAAATGGAAAATAAAAAAAATAATAAATAACAAATTTAAAAAAAGTTAATAAAAGTAGAATAGAAATTTAATTAAAAAAGAAATATATATAAATATTTTAAATAGAAAAATTTTACATGGATAATATTAATAAATATTACAAATATATATTGCAAATACTGACTTAACATTCAAACCTTTTAAAATCATTATAGGTACTTGTTCACAAATTATATAAAATCTATTGATAATGGTGTACTTCAGGGTTTGGATAAAGTTGAAACGCTGTAAGTAATCATTTTTAAAATTATGTTGATAATACATAAAATAATTGGGTTGTCATTATAGGGTAGTGATGTAAATTTTCTGGTAAAATTCGATTCAAAATTTACTGGTAAAATTTACCGGTAAATTTTAATTTGAAGAGGGCAAATTTTCCTTAAAAATAAAATTTTTTTAAGAATTATAAAAATAAGTTAAAAAATTCCAAAATTTATCAGGCGGTAAAGTTTCAAAATTTTCTGGTAAATTTTACCTTCGCAACACTATTATAGGATTTATTTTCAATAAATGTTTTCATTTTAATTGGATAATTGCATTATTTCAATAGAACATTTCAAAGAAAATTTGCATAAAATTATATCTGGAAAGAAAATAAGAATTTTAAATTTATTTATTTTTAATTGATATTGACAATTTTTTATAATTATTTTAGTAATTTATATATTTGTTTGATAATATTGATAATTTATATGTTTGTTTATGCGACACAAAGATCGAAAAAAGTGACAAACGGAGCCGTCCAGTTACGTAGACCTGGGAGATGTGAAAACAGATTGTAGATGATGTCATTGGTTGAGAATCATAAATGAATGTAAAGACTATTTTGTAGTAGAAATAAAATTTTAGGACTCAGAGATAGGGTGAACAATAACTCACGCTCTAGTCATCCTAAACAAATGATACAACAATGGTCTATGAGTAAACAAGTCAATATAGATCCGCTGGTTTATTCACGGCAACCATGGCTAAAATTATCGCACTATACAAAAACAATAAAATAAAATAAGTAGATAACAAAATATTAAGTAAAATGATAAAAAATGATAGTACGGGCAATATAAAAAGAAAAAATAGGCTAATAAGTGTGCTACTATTTATGGTCTAAACTCTAGATAATAAATTAATAACTGATCAACACCTGTGTGAGATAAAAGTATATAAATGTCGTTAATGTAACAAATTCGTAATATAAAGCTCACAAAGCGCTAATAATTTGTGGGTGTAAGAGGTTAAAAAATGTTGGTGCCATGATAACCAATCCGAATTAAGTAGTGGAAAATGGTGATCCCCCTCCTCAGGAATGCACTGCGATCACCAATGGCGTTTCGGAGAACCCAGGAACTACACTAACGCCACTCGTCAGGGGCGTGTCCTTGCAACAAATCTCACCGCCTGCACTCTGTCATGCTAGTCAATATTGCAATATAATAGGACTACACTACAAAAGCTAAAAATCCCAATCCCTATCCCAGTTTTTAATACAGCTCCAACATTCTTAGAGATCTCGAGGGTGGTAAGGGATGCGCATGGTGTGAATATAAACAAATATGTAAATACATATAAATATCATGTACACTTACACTAAAAGAGACAAACGTGTACACATGCATGTATGCGCATGTATTAAAATAAACAATTTTAATGTATAGAAATATCACAAAGCAAATAGAAAATAGTAATTAATAATTATGAGTAACTTACCGTTTCTTTTATGGCTGAAATGTGTCTTATAAATATAATAAGTAAATACCACTCATAAAAATCGAAACTAAGTTAAGATTGTGGTTAGTACAAAAGTAGTTAGTAGAAAATTTGGTAGAAGATGTCACTCCAATAGTATGAGAAGTATAAATCTTGCCTGATAAGTAAAAAAATAGCTATCACACAAAACAGACTCAGGTAAATTAAAAAATGATTAGCCAGAGATAAAAAAATACAGACATATAATCAGTAGGCAGAGAATAGTGAGAAAATAAACAGATGAGACAATAAATGCGATTTTTTACTAATAGCTTATAACCACTTAAAAATGTAATGTTTAAAAACAGTATTGTTGACAAAACGACCAAACGAACGTTAGTGAACACTGTATAGTGCAAACCACAACAAACTAACTTAGCGACGTCAGATCAAGAAAACTAGATAGAAACAAAAAACCTCATGAGATCGTGATATGTCTAAACTTATCTAGTAGTATAGTTCAGTACATTCCAACCAAGAATACATTTGTTATAAAAATATGCTAATACGTATTTTTGCAGAAAATTTTCGCGCTGTTATGCATCTCACAAATATGCGGTCTCATTCACACATTATAACACAAATCTGAATAAATATACAATGATAAAGTCAAAAAAAGATTATAAACAAAAGTATTTGATAAAGAACAAATATTTGATATACTGATTTTAGAGACTGTTGATGTCTACAGGTGAGATGGTGTAGTGTATTAGTATGTACCATATGATCATCTTGTATGGTCTCGTTATGTTTTCGTTCACTTTCAAATCAGGTGAATAGAAAGCTTAACACACTCACTCCTTGCGCTTATGGGCTAGCATGTCAGAGCCAGACGTAAGACCTACAGAATTGGTTTCAATTGATCGAATGCACACATTAGTCACCTAAGGCCACAAGCCATTACATTTTTTGCTATGGTAAATTTATTTTTAATTGATATTGACAATTTTTCATAATTATTTTAATAATTTATATATTTGTTTGATAATTTTGATAATTTATATGTTTGTTTAAAAAATATAAAAATATGCATTAAAGGACTGGGATCTAGCTGTAAAGCCCAAGTGAAAAAAGGAAAAAATTAGGAAAAGAGAAAGGATAAAAAAATTAAATTAAATGATGTTTTGAACAGATGTTCATTAAAAAAAAATTTAATCATTTTAAAGCCTTTTTAAGTATTTTGAAAAAAGTTAAAGAACGCAAAAATGGGTCAAAAAGCAGTTAGAAAAGCAACTAAGTGACAAATAATGGATGGCTCCATGATTAGTAACATGGAAATACTAAAATAAGTAAGGTAGCCTCCTATTCCTTAAGGTCTACTAAGACAAACTGTTCCATGGGGCAAAGCTTCCTTGTTGGCATCTATTTAACAGAACCCAGTATGTCGCGTATGATGGGAAAGTGTCTGAGTCTCATGAAATCACAAGGTTTAATTCTTGGACCTTTGTTACTTTTGATTGAATTTAATGATGTATCAGACGTTTTAAAACATAGCTCGATTATCAAGTATGCTGATGACACGGTTATTTTCGTAGCTGATAATGACATTCAATTAATAGAGGAAAAACTACTTGAAGACTTAAATGGAATATCAAAATGTTTTGAAATAAATGGTTTATTGTTAAACCTTCAAAAAGGTAAAACTGAAGCAATGCTTTTTGGAACCGCAAGAAAATTATCTAAATGCCGGTGCTTATATCTACATATTAATGAAGTTCAAATAAACAATACCAAAACATACAAAAATTTAGGAATCCATCCAGATCCAACCCTTTCACTTAATGATGATTTTAATTTTAAATGTAATAAGATCAGTGGGGGTATTAGCTTACTAAATAAAACACGACACCTGCTAACAATAAACGCTGCCAAATTAATTTATGTCTCAATAATCTTGCCAATTTTTACTTACTGTGGTTTAATCAATTTAAAACACAATGCAACCCAATTATACCAAATCAACCGTTTATATAGTAGAATAAACCAAATAATATTAAATGCAAATAAAATTTGAAACGTTAATATAAATTTGCCGCATTTTAAAGAAGTCAATGAAAAAAAAGCTGTAACTTGCGTTTTTATGATCTTAAAGAAAGAACTTGGTTCATGTATATTTTCTAACAGTTTTAAGGCAATTTGTCAGTAAACACAAGAAACAATCAAATATCACTGACCATACCTAAACTAAAGCTTGAATCCACGAAAAAAGGTTTCTTTTACCAAGGAGTAATTTTGTATAATAGTCTCCCATTCGCTGTTCGCCAGAGTAAGAACCTAAGAGAATTTAAAACTAAACTAATGGATATTTCAAATTTTTAAATTTTATTTTATTCTGTGATAAATCTACTAATGTTTTAATATTATTTTAAATTCTTAAGTAACTGTTAATTTTATTTATATTTTAATGTAGCAGGGCCCTATAGGATAACAGCCTAATTTATTGTGCTGATTTGGCATTACCTGTATAAATATTTTACAATAAATAAATGACTGAAGCTGTAACTCTTTCAGCTGTCACGTAGTCCTTTGACACGACTTCTGCTAAATTTTTTTGCAAGGTAGACTTTGAGCATTTGTGTGGGAGACCTTTGCCAACAATTGAAAAGCATTGAAACATATCTTTTAACTGAGTTCTGGTTTGCTTCAGGTTTCTGGGTTGCCAATACTGGATGCGGAGAGTTATGCTTTGCTTTGCCAACTGAGCAAATCAAACAATCACAAATTGTATCTCTTGTAACAGGACGGACTTTGGTAGTGAAGAAGCAAACAGTTGTGGTTGGGTTTAAAGCTTTCTCTCCTCAAGCCTCCTTAGGTTGGAGCAAGCCTCCTTAGGTTGGAGCAGCAACGCTCACAAATGCCAGTTGGGACTTTTCGATCATTTAAGTCTATTGGCTGCTTCAAAACTTGTTGCAAGATTGTTGAAGCTGGTTAAAAAGACACTAGCCTTGCCAAGACACAAGAAGCAAACAGTCTTCCTGTACTCCTCGTGATTTTTTGCTTGATTTAGCATATTTTGCGTTAATTCATATGCCAAAATCTATGAAAAAAATGGATTGAACAACTAATGCTCAAGCTTTTTTTGCAGAACTTTATCATAATACTTTATAAAAAAGCAATTTCGATTTTTTAAATTTTTTTGGTACAGATAAGTTATCTGTACATTCTTTTTCAAACTAAAAAAATGCAACCATTTTTAAAATTTTCTTCCTAAGACAACTTATTCAACACCACCTATCAAAATTTATGAAGTGGATGAAGGTAAAAATTACATAAAAAAAAAGTTTTGCTCTAGAGTTAAATATATTGCAGTTTTTTTAATGTTTTATGCAAGTTTTAAAATGTGTTTTCTTCCACGGACAGTGTAACCAGATTCAGGGATTTATATCCCAGTAACCATTAATGATTGTACAATCATACCCCAAAGGATTTTTCTAGGTCATAACATCAAACGATATTTCTTTTTTTTTTATAACAATGGGCAGTCTAATAAAAACTTAATCGATATTCGTATACCATTATTCGGTACCAAAAGTAATAAAATAACGAATAATTCTATCAAATGACACAATAATGATGTCAAAAAAGCAGCTAATCAAATATAATAACCAGGTCGATTTTATTTAGCAGTCAAGTTTATTTAGCAGCTATTTAGCAATTGATTCTATTTTATTAGCAACTTATGAAATATAATAAGTAGGTCAATTTAGCTTTATTTTTGAGTTTCGAGTTGCATAATGTTGCAGCTACTGTCTAGGTTAGAAATGAGGTTTTGCCAAATCTCAAGTATCCTGGTTTAAAATTGGCTTGCAGATTTACATTTCAAGTCTTAGTTTTGGACTAGTTTTGTTAGGTTGTTAATTCAAAAGTTGAAATATTTTTGTCTATTAACCTTGTTTTAAAATATCTCGTTTCAAATTTGTAAAGTAACCAATAAACAGTTTTTTCAAAAGCGCAGTTGTTTTAAGTAGCCAATTAATTTTCGCTAAATCATTTACACGCATTTAAATTTAAATTTTGCAAATCTTTTGTATTTAAAAGTTGGTTTTAAAATTAAATATAAAGTATTTAAAAGTTGGTTCAAACATATAACTGCAATTTAAAGAAGTTGCTCAATATCAAAGGTAAATAATTATGATTATTATATTTGAAGAAATGTTTTTACCTGTTTAATATTATAATAATATTGTTTAATATTAGATAAATTTTGCTTTGTAACTTCTAACGTAGATTAAAATAAATTAAAACTTTTCAAAAAACTTTTTTTTTTTAATTTTTTTTTCCACTTCCAACAAGGCTGCAAGCAATCACAATTAGAGTTGGAAGTTACTAGTTGAAAAATGATGTTTATAGAGCAAGATAATGATTTAAGATAATGATAATTATAGTTACAGCTTCAGTCATTTATTTATTGTAAAATATTTATACAGGTAATGCCAAATCAGCACAATAAATTAGGCTGTTATCCTATAGGGCCCTGCTACATTAAAATATAAATAAAATTAACAGTTACTTAAAAATTTAAAATAACAGAATTTAAACAGACAACTTAAAAGATTGCAATTTATATGAATCAGAAAAACAAGATGAAGGGAATAAGTTCCAAAAGAACTGATGTTTGAGCAAAGAAACTAGACAAATAAGTATTTTACTTAGGAACAGTCACAGAAAAAGGATGAGGCTTAATTGAATGGCGAGTAACACGAGAATGAATTTTAGTAGATGGCACAAGAGACGCTAGCTCTTTAGAGCAGTGTCCGATATAGTATTTATAGAAAAGTGAAAGAGAGGCAATATTACGACAATGTGATAATGATCGATGGTTGGCTGCAAGAGCAGGTCCAACTATGTTTACAATGCGTTTTTGCAACTTGTCTAAAAGAGAAAGGGCATCATTGGAAGATCTGCCCCAGATATGGCAGCAGTATTCCATATAAGAACAGATTTGAGATTTATAGAGATAAAGAATAGAATCCAGAGTAAGAATGTGGTGAGCATGATAAAGAGATGCAACTTTAGCAGATGCTAATTTTGCAATTGATTTGATATATGGTTTCCAAGAAAGAGTACATTACCGTTCATGAATATAGGAAGATCTAAATTATTGTAATAGGCTGGAAAAAGTTGAGTTTTATCTGAGTTAAAGTTCACTAGCCACTGAGGGCCCCATGCTGTAGCAGAAATGAGATCCTCTTTAAGCTTAAATGCCCCCTCCAAGCAATCAGAGAATATTGGCTTTTTATCAAGACAAGAATAAATGGTAGTTCCATCAGCAAACAATGCCACCTTAAATGAGAGAATTTCTGGGAGATTGGTTATGTAAATTAAAAAGAGTATAGGACCAAGGATTGAACCTTGAGGAACCCCTGAAGTTGCAGGATATGAAGAAGATTGTTGCCCATTGAGGATAACTTTTATTCTACTATTGGTAAGGAAGGATTCAATAATCTTAAAGATGTTACCTAATATACCATAAAAAGAAAGCTTATGGAGAAGACCAACATTCCAAAACTTTATCAAAGGTTTTAGAAATGTCGAGATCGATAACTTTAACCTCTCCACATTTATCTAATGCATGATAAAACCTATTGGTTATTACTAATTATGAATTAAGTATAACTAATGGTAATACTTAGTTCATAACTAGGGGCATCAGCTGAGGGGCCCCCAGATTTTTTTAAAAGATTTTTTTTATAAAAGCAGGTTATTAGTAGTTTAATATTTTAGGTCCTTTTTTGTGCTTTGCAATACCCCACCCCTCCCCTACTTTCCCTCCACAAAAATTCATACCTCGGCCCATGGCTCAAAGTGTTTTACTTTAATACAGTTTACATCTATTATTTGTCTACAAAAATGCTGAAAATTAAGACTGCAAGTACCCTGATGAAAAGTGAATTTTTTCTTTTCTGTCACTACAGGAAAACACGTCTATCAATAAAGTTGCATCGAAGAACATATTGTATACCTTTGCTCTCAAAGTAATAAAGTACCTCTTGAAGACTTTTCTTTGTGATCAGAGGAAAAAAATTAGCCCAAAATGTGCATATCAAATTTTTTCCATTTATAGATTATTAGTCAAAAAACAGCAAAAAATATCTCATAAGCTAGTTGATGAAGATGAATTCCTCATACCACAAGTAAACTTAACTGAAGAAACAAGTGGTTTATCTAATACAATAAATAAATGTTTCATAACTACATTAAATATTTATAGTAGATGAAATAGAAAACATTTTATTTTATTAACTTTTTTTAGTAAAATTTATTGGTTTAGAAAGTCGATAAATAATCCTATTTAAAAATACACAATGGTTAAACTTCCAAGATTTACAATGGAACTAGTCAGAAAAAAGTGTTTGTCAAATGTAGGTGCAGCTCTTGCAAATGCTTTACTACATGACATTAAACATCTCCTAAAAATGACATTGGTATAAAAGATATTTTGATTAACAAATGCAAATTAGATAGGGCCAAGTCATAAGTAATAATTGTTAGTAAAGATTAGGACTCAGACAGACAATTAATTGTCTTGGGGTTGATGGCAAGCACAGTCAGATATGGGGTTGTCCACAAATTACATCTGTTTTAGACTCCCCATCCCTCTCCTTCCTTCCTCATCAAAACATCATATCTTTTAAGTAACAAGTTCTGTATGACTTGTCGCAAAAACATTTTTTTCATCAGGTTTCTGATAAATAGACTACCTCTAAAATTGGACTGCCCAACCATGCAAGGTGTTTAACTATTCAACTCCTCTGTTTATATACTAAAGATAATGAACCCACCATTTTTTTTTAAAAACTTATACATTTTATTGTTCAAGTTTATGCTCCAGCATAGTTCAAAATAAAAAAATCTTCAAAATTCCACAAATCTCCACGCCATATTTTTTTCTACTATTATTAGAATAAATAATCTCCCCTTTAATGATGTTAAACTTATTGTAAAAAAAACCTGAAAATATTCTGGATGTCATGCTAAAAGATAATGACAACAAAATAAGAAACTTGGGTTTTCAAATCCTACTGGCTCTAAGTCAAAAGCATTTTTTTTAGTTTACAAAAATAAAGTTTAAAAAAAAAAAATTATGTTAAATAAGGTAACTGACTTCAGTTTATATTTATAAAGTAAACAACAAAAGTTTGAAAATAAAATTTGAAGAAAATTCCGGAAATTAATTTAATGCTAATCATTGGTATGAGTTGGTTGATATCAGCATTACAAAAGCAGTTGATGAAAATGTTAAACCTGAAATTCCTGACTTTCTATCTCCCTCCTAGAGTGTCGAGCAAGCAGTAAAACTACTGTCGGAAGCATCCCAATATATTTTTAAGTTCAAGAATCGACACAGCTGCATTTTAACCAAATTAGCAGGAAGATGCATAAACCAAATATTTCAAATAAACATTATTCTCATTCTTATGATAAGATTTTTTAATTAAAAATGTTTTTCTAAAAATATATCCCTGTTCAAAATGTTTTAAAATATTGTGTATTTTTTTATTATATTCTTATGTATGTATAAGAATTAAAGTTTCACTTTTAAAGTCTTCAAACAAGTTTTAACAAACAGTTTTAAATAACTATAAATGCTAATTAAATGCTTGTAAACTTTTTGCAGATATGTATACAAAATAAAGACAGAGGAGTTTAAAAATATATAAAAACTAATTTAAACTTTTAAGTTTAAATTAGTTTTTATATATTTTTTATAATATGATTTATAAAATGAATTAAAATGTTAAAGTTTAAATCATAATAATCATTTTTTTTTTTTTTTAGATTATTCACCTCCCTAAGACCCGAGGGGGGCCACTACAGTCGAAGAGGCTACTCTGTTATGCGTGGTGCAGCCCTCTCTCAACTCTTTAACTCCGAAACACGAACCTTGCCGAGCAAGGCCGCTGCACGGAGAAACTAAGTTAAGCGTGGTACTTCCAGGGACTTTAATAATAAAAAAAATAATAGTAATAATATGGTTTTACAATAAGATTTTATATCACAATTCAAGATACTTTCAATATAATTTTTTTTTTTATTGAATAACAGCTATTGAATTTAGTGATCAAAACTCATTTTACGGTTTTTAAAAATGGTAAAAATTTAAAGACTAGAAGCATTTCCAGATAGAACAATTCTCGATCATTTAATTTGAGCCTGCCAAAAAAATCAAGCTACCCCACTTTGTATAATAACTACTTACAATAGACAATCATCAAGATAAACGAAATGACACAACAACTGGATCTAGGTATTAGCATAAGTAATAATCAAAATGGAAAGGCAACATCACAATGATAACCAATAAAGCTTTTAAATTCTGGTTCATGTCTTGTTAACCAAACTATATACAACTTAAAATGTTAGACCCAAATCAGAATTTTGTGCACCAGTTTGAAACCCACACTTAACAAATGAAATAAAAAAATTTGAAAAAGTTCAGCAAAGTGCCACAAAGCTTGTACCAGGTCTTAAGCACAAGTCTTAGATTAGAGGAGACTCTTTCTTCAATTTTAAAAGGTATGTTAAATTAAATTAAGTTTAAAATCTTCAAATATCAAAGGAGAGTTTACTAAACACAGTTATGCAGAAAATTTCTTTAGCAACAATTTATCCCATAACATAGTAGCATTAATTTTTTTTTTTTTTTAAACATCTTCGCTTCCAACAAAGCTGCAAACAACTGCTAATTAAAGTTGAAAGTTACTGGTAGAGAAAAGATGAAGATTGTAAAGATAAGATAACAATTGACAGATGACTAATAGGATTGCAAATTATATGAATAAGAAGAAGGAAGCAAGAATTCCAAAGAACTGATTTTCGAGGAAAAAAACTAGATGAGTAAGAGCTTTTGGAGCATTTTAGAACAGTCACGAAAAAAAGATCACACTTAATTGAATGACGAGTAACGCGAGAATGAATTTTCGTAGATGGCACAAGAGGCGCTAGCTCTTAGAACAGTGCTCATTATAGTATTTGTAAAAAAGAGAAAGAGAAGCAACATTACGACAATGTGATAATGGTTGGAGGTTGGCTGCAAGAGCTGGTCCAACTATGTTTACATTGCGTTTTTGCACCTTCTCTAAAAGAGAAAGGGCATCATTAGAAGATCCGCCCCAGATATTGCAACAGTATTCCATACAAGGCCGGACTTGAGATTTATAGAGATAGAGAATAGAATCCGAAGTAAGAAAGTGTCGAGCTCAATAAAGGGATGCAACCTTAGCAGATGCTAATTTTGCAACTGATTTGATATATGGTTTCCAAGAGAGGTCAAAAGTAAAAATTAATCCTAGAAGGTGAAGAGTGGATGACTCATCGAGTACATTACTGTTCATAAATATAGGAAGGTCTAAATTTTTGCAATAACGATTAGCTGAAAAAAAGTTTTTATGTTTTATCTGTATTGAAGTTCACCAGCCACTGTGAGCCCCATGCTGTAGCAGAAGTGAGATCCTTTTCAAGCTCAAATGCCCCCTCAAAGCAATCAGTGTTGGCTTCTCATCACGACAAGAATAAATGGTAGTATCATCAGCAAATAATGCCACCTTAGATGTGAGAATATCTGGAAGATCGTTTATGTAAATTAAAAAGAGTATAGGGCCAAAGATAGAACCTTGAGGAACAGAAGTTACAGAATAAGAAGAAGAGTGCTGTCCATCGAGGACAACTTTTATACTATGATTGGAAAGAAAGGATTCAATAATCTTAAAGATGTTGCCAGATACACCGCAAGAAGAAAGCTTATGGAGAAGACCAGCATGCCAAACTTTATCAATAGCTTTTAATATGTCAAGAATGATGGCCTTAACCTCTCCACCTTTATCTAATGCACAATAAAACCTATCGGTTATTACTGTTAGCAAATCAGCTGTAGAACGAGAAGATCAAAATCCATATTGATGATCAGAAAGTAAGTTATTAGATTCAAGATGAGAAATTAAGTGTTTGTTAATTAAAGATTCAAAAACCTTGCTTACGATAAGAAGAAGACTTATGGGACGATAGTTAGACGAATCAGATCGGATAATAGATGCTGCTTTCCAGCAGGTTAGAAAACAAGACTCTGATAAGCACTTGTTGAATAGTTTTGAGAGTATAGACGACAGCTCTGGAGAACACTTCTGCAAGACAATAACAGGTATGTTGTCCAGGCCACAAGCTGTAGAAGAGTCTAAGTAGGAAATCACTTTAGATACAGAAGATAGGGTGATACGAATGTCAAGCAATGGATCAAGCTGTTTTATGGCTATATCAGGTCGAATGCAACTAGTGGAATCAAGAGATGATATTGATGAAAAGTTTTTAGCAAGCAATTCAGCTTTGTCTTTAGGTGAGGTGACAAAGTCTGAACCATACATGAGAGGTGGAATTACAGATTTGCCCTTATTATTAATACTAATAAAGATAGGAGAGGAGGTTTGACCTGAAATTGTCAAGAGGGAACAAAAGATTCCATGCCAGCCTGAATCCACGAAATTATGTAAAAAGAACATTTGTCGACAGGAAGTCGAAAGATTTCTACCCAAGGTTACGAGAAAATCACGGAAAGAGTCCCAGTCAGCTTTAAGGTAGTTGTAAGAGGTACAATAATAGGGGGATTTAGGTTATGAAGAAGAATGAGATATTAGTTTTAGAGAGATCAAACTGTGATCAGAAGCACCTAAGGGTGAATGTGGAGAAACTGAGCACTGACTAGGATCAGAATGATGGATAAAAAGAAAGAGCTTGGTCAATATGATCAGGAGTAACATCAAAAAGAGTGCAGTCTCGAGATGAAGGAGAGCGATATAGAACAAAGAGATAAGCGATAGAGTCAAGTGGTGCTAATCAAAAGCACCTGAAAGAATAGTCTGTGGATTCAAATCTAGTTTCACGACAAATAGGTGAATTCGTATGAATGTCAAGGCCAAGCATGTGACTATTGGAGTCTTTACGAATTAAAGGAAGATAACCATCAACACTAAGATTGCAAGATGAGACAGCTGAACTCAAATTAGTCTCACAAAGAGCAATAGGTCTGGTGAACTTTGCAAGAGATAAGACTCAACAGAAGAAAAGATACTTCGAAGACCACGGATATTAGTGAATGATAGGTTTAAAGAACTTGGTGATGAAGATGGTTTTTTTTGTTTTCAGTTTTTGTTACTTTATTCATTTTTAAATTAGTTAAAGATCTTGACTCAAAGCATAGATAGTACTCAGTACACTATTTAATAGCGCCAAGCAATTGCCTTATTACTATTAATAAACTCTCAGCTGTAAGAAAGGGCTCCAAGTGTGGCCTTGGCAATGCACACCAAAAGTACAAACAGGGACACCATTCATGCGCAACATGGCATATTTTTCAGCCGTTGATGGAATCAGCCTTTCTGAGAGCTACCACAGAGTTCGGGAAACCTGACTACCAGCCGACCTCATAATCATAAGTCTGAGTTTTAGAGCTGTACCCTCATTAGGAGATAATAGAATGAGTTGCTTAGTCATAAAAACAGAGGCACAAGCAAAATTTATGCATTGAGTCAAAATGATCCAGCATTCAACATTCTAAACTGGGAACAATTTATAATATGTATTATAAATACATCTGCGTCAGCCTAATAGATGAAGAAGTGGTGCGAGGCTGGTCAACAGATATAATCTGTTTACCCCTTAAACTCTTATGTACTGTATATGTTTATGTTATAGTTAACTATTATTGTTTTATAAATTATATATTGTATACGATTTATCTTATTGTTTAAAAAAATTCATATTATCTTAAATATTGCCGTAGTTACAGCAACAACTTCTTAAAAAAATGTACAAAAAAAAAAAAAAGCCTTAAAGGCAAAGCAAATGAAATTAAAGAACCATATAAAACAAAGGATTGGGAATAAAACCTTGTAAACAGTTTTTTCAGAAAACTAAAATAAGGTAATAAGTGTTTTCTCATATTTCTCCCATTAGAATTATTTTGAAAATTTAATTTAACTATAAATCTTCATAATTACAATACATATAATTATTATATAAAGTCATCATAACAATACATATATAAAATCATAATAACATATAAAATCATAATAACAATACATATTATATAATAATAATAATACAGTTGGACCTGCTCTTGCAGCCAACCTTCAACCATTATCACATCGTCGTAATGTTGCTTCTCTTTCTCTTTTCTACAAATACTATAATGGGCACTGCTCGAAAGAGCTAGCGTCTCTTGTGCCATCTACTAAAATTCATTCTCGTGTTACTCGTCATTCAATTAAGTGTCATCCTTTTTCTGTGACTGTTCCTAAGTGCTCCAAAAACGCTTATTCGTCTAGTTTTTTTCCTCGAACATCAGCTCTTTGGAATTCGCTTCCTTCATCTTGCTTTCCTGATTCATATAATTTGCAATCTTTTAAATCGTCCGTCAATCGTTATCTTGCTCTACAATCTTCATCTTTTCTCTTACAGTAACTTCCAACTTTAATTAGTGGCTGCTTGCAGCCTTGTTGGAAGCGAAGATGTTTAAAAAAAAAAAAAAAAAAAAAAAAAAATATAATTATTATATAAAATCAAAGTATTTTAATTTTAAATTTGTGTAACTCAAATTAAACAAACTAAAGTGTTAAACTTTGTTGGGAATCAGCCTAAAAACTTTGGTGTTTTTTTAAAAGTATTTTTATTATTTACACGATGAAGAGATATTTTCATCGTGTAAATAAATTTTTCATAAATTCAATAACTTTCATAAATTTCTATTCGATTCCATAACTTTCATAAATTTTGATGAAAAACCTATGAGTGAGAAAGTGACTATTTGGGGAAAGCAATGGTATCTAAAAAAATATAGCTTGAAAAATGGATTGATATTGTAATTTTTTGATTGAAACATTTTTTGGGATTAATATCGAAAATTAAATTAACGAGTTTAAATCTTAAAAAAAAAAAAAGAAATTCATTTAGAAGGAGTAATGTCAAAAATGCCTATAATATTGAAATTTGGATTTATGAATTGTATTGAAAACTAGCAAAGAGGTAGAGCATGCGAGGAGTGTTGCTACATTGACTGACAAATAGGTAGAACATGCAAGGAGTGCTGCTACATTGGCTGAGGGATTGGTTTAAGCAGGCAGTCTATCAATTAAAATTCACAATTTCAGTTTATTCTCTATTTAGATATTATTCTGGAAAGTCTCTTTTCGAGCTTGCTCAGTTTAGCTGTTTTTGATACTGTTACTACTACCCATTATTTGTATAAACTTTGAATTTATGTAATTTCAATTGAAATTCTTTTGTTTCGTAACTTAAAAATAACTACATACACTACTAGTATTTTAAACCATGATTTTCATTCAACAAGGCTACAAGCAACCATTATTAAGTTAGAACTTACTAAAAACAAAAAATAGAGTTATAGTGCAAGGAAACATATGAAAGAAAACTTGAAAAGTTGTAATTTGTTTGAGTCAGCAAAACATGAAGATGGAAGAGAGTTCCAAAGGTGCAGGTAAAAAAACTAAATAAATAAAAGTTTTTAGAGCATGAAGGGACAGATACAGTAAAAAGGTGTGAATTTGCTGAATCATCAGTCAAGTGAGAATTAGTTTTGGTTGATGGAACTAGAGACGAAAGTTTCTTTTAGCAGAAACAATTATAATATTTATAGAATAGAGAAAGAGATGCAACTTTATGATGATGGGAGAGAGGTTCAAGTTAACAGATAGAGCAGGTCCAACTACATTTACAAAACATTTTCGGACCTTGCCTAAAAGCGAAAGAGCATCATTAGAAGAACCTTAAACTTTGTAATTAATAATTATTTTATAATATGTTAGTTTATTGTTATATAGTCAGTTACTTCATACTGAAGCCTCCAGCAGTTAGCTATTTCAGTATGTTGTCTTATCTAAGCATGCAATATAACTTGTTGTTAAAAGGGTTTAAGATTATAGATTAATCCTAACCTATAATCTAAAACACTTTCCCTAACCTTACAATAAAATTGTGTGTAAGCAATAGCAATGTTGGTAAGAAACATTTGATTGCAAGAATTTTATAATCTTGTCTTATAATCTTGTAATCTCGTAATTTATTGATGACTCCTTTACCTACATGTAGTGTTACCTTTTAAAGTAGTTAAAAATAAATAATCAGATTTTCTAAGAATGAAGAATGTAATAGAAATAGTAAATAATCAGAATAGAAAAAGTATAGAAAATAATCAGATTTTCTAAGAAAAAAGAATGTAAACATGTTATTAGAAAAAATGTTCTTTGTTTATTTCCAAATCAAAATATTTTCCTAATAAAAATATTTTAATGACTTCAATTTTAAGAGATTTCATGATTTCATTATGCAAACTAAATTTTTTGTTTAAAAAAAATTATATTCATGGCTAAAAACGGCTTTTTTTTTAAATTAAAATTCACTCCCAACTTTTTTTTGTTAAGCTTCCAACAAAGCAACCACTAAGTTGGGAATCAACAGAAAACAAAGAAAGATAATTTTTGTGGATCATTTGACAATTGTTCAGTTGTTCAGCTAATTCAGTACAATATGTATTAAAATATATCCTGTTGTTTATTTTTTGTGGCATTAGATATCTGATAGATAAAATAGAGATTGATGGACAATTATTATAAAATAATTTATAAGAAACTACTGAATAGATTAAATATAAATTAAAAAGTAGTTTTTAAATATTTCTTTATCCATGTTCTTAAACAGTAGATCTCTATAGCCAGGGGTAAGTGTAAAATAATTTTTTTTTTCTAATTTCATATAGTGAGCAATTTAAATTTGACAGGATAAAAAAATATTATGTAACATTGTTTTTTATTTTTGTTATTTTTATATTACATATTTATTTTGTTGTTTCTAATGTTTATTTTAAATGTTTATTATTTTATTTACAAAGTTAAAATGATTGAAATTTTCAATATTGCTACAATTTTTATATTTTTAAGTTTATCTTTTTTATGTAATCACTAAAAGAAGACTTTAGTCATTGCATTATGTCATGTGTGTGTTTTTGCATTATGTCATGTATGTGTGTGTTTTTGCATTATGTCAAGTATGTGTGTGTTTTTGCATTATGTCAAGTATGTGTGTGTTTTTGCATTATGTCAAGTATGTGTGTGTTTTTGCATTATGTCAAGTATGTGTGTGTTTTTGCATTATGTCAAGTATGTGTGTGTTTTTGCATTATGTCAAGTATGTGTGTGTTTTTGCATTATGTCAAGTATATGTGTGTTTTTTGGTGAGAAAAAAAAGCCAAATCTAACAGTCTAAACGCATTAAAACATTTGTATAGCTTAAAAAAATTTGGTGCAGAGCATTGTTTTTACCTGAATAAATCCTAAAATAATAAAAACAAAATGTTCAGGGTGCAGTAAAGTGTTTTTGATGGTCTTGATGTTTTTGATGGTGGAATGATCACTAACTCATGCATACTGACCACTATTTCAAATTATGCATACTGACCACTCTTTTCAACACATGCATACAGACTACTATTTCAACCTATGCATTAAACTTTAAAAAAAAAAAGACTTTATTAACATTTGGCTATAATAAGAATTGAATTATTTTATTTATATTTATTTTTAGGTTTCTGCATGAAAATCTTCTCAGAACAATACCTGAAGGAACATTTGCCCATATGGAGCAGTTACAAATATTGTATATTCTATTTTATTATTATTACATTTTACACCATTTTTGAAATTTTTATTTTAATTAATTCATTATTAAAAAAATTTAAACTAAAGTTTATAAAAAATATTTGTTTCTTTATAGTTAAGCTCTAATCTATATTTTTCCTCTGTTAAACATGTTTTTAGGGAGAAATTAATGTTCAGGAAAGTTTTTAACACTAAAATATTTATGTGTCATAAACTATTGCTCATATTCAGCTGGTTTAAAATTTGAAACAATTTTAATTATTTTAACTTTATGCATTTTAAATTTTATAGTTCATATTTGTTTAAATGCAATATAAAGTAATTTGTCACAGTATTTAAAATAATTTGTCACACTATTACAAAATAAAATAATTTGTCTCGGTATTTAAAAACTTTTCATAAATAAAAATAGATGCAAAATAAAAAATTCTGTAAATACAGAAAAAAATTTTAATTTTAATTTGTTTTTTAATTTAAACTTATTTAAAATATTTAATTATTTTTGAAATACATTTTTTTAAATGTTTTAACTTAATTGAAATCAAAACCTAAACAAAAATTTGTTCTCAATCTCTTTTATTATACTTTTTTAATTTTGAAACCATTTTTAAATTTTTTTAGAACACTTTACCGAAATTATTTACAAGTGCTTTTCAATGGATCCTTAAAAGGAATGTTCAAGCTAAATACCTTGTGAGTTTTTCTTTAATTCTTTTGAATTCAATTAAATATGGAATCCAATAAGTATAATGTTTAAATATAATCTTTCATTGAAATAAATGTTTGAATTGACTAAAACTAATTGTACAATATTTTGGAGTAATACTAAGCTGTTGATTATGGGATTGAATTTTTTTCAGATAATACTTACCAGATAAAACTCAACTGCTACAGTTATCCTTGGATTTAATTCATTATGTAGGTGCTAGATAAATATATGTAGATATGTGTTTTCGAATAAACAAGTCTGTGAATTGTTGATTTGTTAGGTGCAATGATTGTACTTGTGTAAACGAAGTGTAATTTGATGTTCAAAACTCATTTTAGGGGTATTCATTTATTTCTAGTATGTTGATTAAAAATAGAATTGAACCATGAACACTTTCTTGTATGCACCTGATAATACATTTTTCCTTTTAGTAGATTTATTGTTGAATATTACTTTTTTTTGCGTATTGAAAGCTACTTTAAAATCAAAGATGATAACTAAGGATGTTAATAGGTTATAAGGTTGGTTTTGAGTTAGTTTGAATAATGTCAATAAGATTCTATAGGGTTAAATATAGGTTTTTGTGAGGTATTGTGGTCAATAGGATGTCTCTAGTCTATTACTTGTATGATGGCATTGTACTACTTGCTCGGAAAAAAACCAAATTGATATGTTACATATGATATCTTTTGCTTTTTTTTTTTTTAATTTAACATTTTCCCTTTTAACAAGGCTGCAATCAACCACTATTAGAGGTAGAAGTTACTGGAAGAAAAAAGATGAAATTTATAGAGCAAGATAAAAATTATATGAATCAGGAAAACAAGATAAAGGGAGTGAATTCCAAAAAACAGATGTTTGAGGAAAAAAACTAGACAAATAAGAATTTTTGGAGCACTTAGGAACAGTCACAGTAAAAGATTCCTATCATTTATAGTCCAGTCTCTATGAGCATTTGCAAATGGAAGGTTTTTTTGCTGCTCTAAAGCTTAAAAGTCCTGAAAATTGTAATCGTCTACAAACTGTATTTTGAGATATGGAAAGGTTCAGTTTTTTAATGATATCATTAGCACTGTCGAAAAGATTCTTTTTAACATGAGGAATAATTTTTCTGTCGGTGAAATGACATGTTTTGTGTGGTCTTTCAGGTTTATGTTCTATTTCTAAAGGGCTGGCTTTATAAATCGTTTATTCGACATACAATTGACAGTATTTTAGTTGCAGTATTTTGTTGTAGTTTCTTTTTGTTTGAATATTTTACAATATATTTTTGAAAAGCTAAATTATACTTGTTTCCTTCCATTATAAAATATAAAACAGCACAAAAATGTGATCTCAAATTAATATTGTAATAATTGCAACACTCCGTTTTCCTCTCTGGACAAAAATGAACAATTAGTCAAGTCTTATTGGATAAGTATAAATGATTACAGCACTACAATTCTCTTGAACATTATTTCCACGCAAAGGAGTTCTTGTGCAGATGATTTTTCATGAGTTTTTTAGAGTAGATATTAAAAAGTTGGTAATGTTATATATATATATATATATATATATATATATATATATATATATATATATATATATATATATATATATATATATATATATATTTATATGTGTGTGTGTGTATATATATATATACATATATACAGTCCTCGGAATTAGGGTTGGCATTCGGTAATACCAACCTAACTACCAACCTAAGAGTGTTTGAGGTTGGCAAAAAATTGCTAACCTTGTTTCTATGTTTTATGATAACCTTTTTGTGTTTAATTTTTTTGCCAACCTGATGCCAACCAAAAGTTTTAGGTCAGCAATTTATTGCCGACCTCATTTTTCCTAATTCCGAAGTTGTATATATCTACTATAGCATATACAGAGAACAAATTGTTACTAGTTTTTCCTACCTTTATAGCATACAGCTTTTTCAGAAAAAGAAGAAAAACAAAGAATAATGAAAAAAAAAAGATTGCTGCCCTATGCCAAACCCTCAGTGGATGTAGTGACATTCCTTTGCAGTAACAGACTATTTCAGTGTGACATTAAAGATCTTATCTAAACACTGATTCATATATATATAACTTTGATTATATATATAACTTTGAATTTAAAGCTTACAATTTATAAACAGGTCTCAGAATTAGGATCGGCATTTGGCAATGCTGACCTATTTGCTAATCTGACAGTTTCTGTGGTTTGCAAAAAATTGCCGACCTCAGAATTTTAAAATGTGATTTATTTTCAATGCAAAAAAATGGCAATGCTGTTATATCTAAATTCTGAATAAATTGATTTAAAGACTCAACAGCAAAACAAACGTTTTATTTAAATTCTAAATAAAATAATTACAATAAAAACACATTTTTTCATTAAATTCTAAATTAGTTATACAAAAAGGAAAAAAGGGAAAAGAAAAAAAAGCAACATTTAATTCTTGATAAAATAACAAAAATAAAAATGAATGTTTCATTTAAATTCTAAAATACAAACTTTTTATTGAAATAGTAAACAAAACAAATAAATTAAAACAAAAAAAGGAATTTTTTATTAAATTTAAAATAAAATTGAAAAAAATTTAAATTCTAAATAAAATAGTTAAAATAAAATTGGCAAAAAAAAAAAAGTTAAAAAATGGCAAACTTTAAAATTCTTAAAAAAATAATTAAAAAGAAAAACCTGCAAAATGAATGTTCCATTTAATAAAAGTTATGCTGTTCAAATCGCTCTTTTTCTTGCTGGGGATGGAGATCGACAAATTTTCCATCAGAAATCCAAAACAATATATCTTGTATATTAAGATCAAGTATGAAAAAAATATACTAGCTGTTTTTCCCAACAAACTCGTGCAAATGAGCGTACCTGTTAATGATTATATTCACTCTAATCTCTGGTTTCTTTATTTTAAAATAAGAAATATCCTCAGGATATGGATAGTTAATAAGTTTCTGTATCATTAAGAATTTCTCTTTATTAGTTACATCTGGATCTGCTAGTGATACTATAACAACATCTTCAGCCAAGTACCACATATGTCTAAGAAGAGAATTTTTGAGACTTTTACCTAATATTTCGTCTTCTTCCTCTATGCTTTCTGCTACTTTAATTGCTTTTAGATCATTAGATGGTGCCTGGATTATTATAGATGACTTCAGAAACCAAGGAATATAAAATATTGCTACAAAAGGTGCAATTTTGTTGACATCTTCTATCTCCTCCACTGACATAAATTTAAGTTTTTTACGAGTTAGTTGAAGCTTAATACATATATCCCATTTGCCATAAATCTAGCCTCATGACAAGCAGGGGGTTGATGAAGGTAGAAATTTGGTACTTCGTTATCCAAATAGAAAGAACCAAGTTCACATAATCTTATATAGTCTGTTCTTATCTTGGGAAAAATTTTCAGGGTAATGGCGTTTCCTCAGTATTCTTTAGCCTCTTGCGCAATCTAGTACAAGTAAGAATTGTTTTTGAAAATAATGAAAATAAATCTGTCTAATGAGTTAATGTCTTCATTGCATACGTGAAAATTTTCTGGCCAATGTTTTTTAAAATTAGAAAACATTTTTTTTGGTGCCTTCGTCTTTCCTGTTAGTGCTTATTTCTAGATTCTTAATAACTATTTCTAATTTCTTCACCTTTGCTTTTGATGGTAGGAAATCTTTTTCTGTGGGTTCCTGATTTTGACAATACAATATTTTCCAAATGATGCCCTGCATACTTCAGAATTGAAGAAAGAATTGCTGTATGACCCCTCAAACCAAGATGAAATCTTGCAGCGACTTCACTTGTAGCTTTTATTAATCCATCCCCTAATATTAAGAGGTGCAGATCATCAGATCCTTTTTTTTTTTTTGTTAATGGTTCAGGGGACTTTTTATCTTCTTCACTAGATACATCAAAAAATGAATCATTAGATGAATTTGACTCAAAATTTACTGATTCTGTGTCAAAACCAGAGACAAAATCATTTTCAAATAAATTTTTATCTTCTATGTACATTTCAAGTTTTTTATCTAGCTCATTTCTACGTTCAATTCTCTTCTGAGTTTCTTTTGAAGAGAAGTTCAATCTAATATAGAAAAAAGTAAAAACAAACAGCAAAGACATAATTAACACATTTATAACTTTAAAAGATGCTAAAATTTAAAAATATATATTTATTGTAAACAAAATAACAAAATTCTTTCTTTTTGAGATCTATTTGCTTTCTCCATTTTTTATTTAGCTTTTCAACCTTATCTCTAATGAACTTTTCATCAAGAAGTCTTTTTGAAATCCCACTCAGGAACAGATATTTACTACTTTGACAAAACAATCTTTAATACTTGTCTCACATTTTGCACCAGGGAGTTGACAAATCAGTTGATACCCTCCTTTCTGCATGGAGTAACTAATATTTGATTTTGTTGACTTATATCTTAATTGCTTTGAGGAAATAATATGGCAATATCTTCTTAAAATGTCACCATTTGTTGGTAACTGGTATTTGGGAAGCTCTAAAATTGGTCTGTTCAAAAGATACAATGGTTTCCTTGGGTTTTCTACCACGTTTTTAATTTTTTTTCCACATCATCAAATTTTCTTTTTTTACAGCTTGTTCTTCTGCATCGTTTATTGTTTATTTCCATATTAATATTTATGTTTTATTTATTCTATATGGTATTAAAATACTTGCTTATTTATAAATTCAAAATAAATAAATGAGAAAGAGGTAGAATTGTATCATTTAGGTAAAAAACCATAGAAAAAATCCAAAAATGCCTGTTTTTCAGTTTTTACACATAACACTTCTAATTCACTTCTACAAAACTTTCTACAAACCTACAAATTTACAAACCCTACAACTCTACAAGGTCTACAAACCCTTTAAATTTGGTAAAACTGCTTATTTTTATGCATATAACCCAAAATTTATTTTTTTGGGACACCCTAATATATATATATATATATATATATATATATATATATATATATATATATATATATATATATATATATATATATATATATATATACACACATATATATATATACACACATATATATATATACACATATATATGTGTATATATATATAAATAATATATGTTTACCCAGGTCACTGATTCCCTGATAGTGTAACACTTACATATTACGTATGCAAAAGTTATTCTATTTTAAAGCACATTAATTACTTAAAAAATATCATGCATCAAAACAAATTCATTTTATTTAAATTTTATTAACTTAAGGAGTTACAATATCGTGTGGTGTAGTGGTTACTAAATTTGATTGTGGTGCCTGCGCTCCAGGTTCAAATCGTATTGTAGTCAATTTTCGTCTTTTTTTAGAATATTTTTTTATAAATTAACTAATTGATGCTAATATATTAATAATGATAAATATTAATATAATAAAAGACAGCGATTAATAAATAATTAAGTAATTTAGTTAATAGATAAATAAATGTGTGTAACATGTCTTGCTTTTAAAGAAAAATATTATCATTAATGCTCTTACTCTCGAGTCCTTAATACAAGAGGGGGGGGGGGATTAAATGGAGATGGGGTGGGAATTTTAGTCTAGATCTAATAAACAGGGAGGGGGGTTTAATAAAAGGGGCAGTTGGAATTTTTTTATGATGCAATATAAGTATTTTTTATAGAAAAGTTAAGTTTATAAATCGGAACTAATATTTTTTACAAAATACGCTTTAAACTATTTAATTCTAGCATGGCTTGCGGTCAAATATGCATTTTCGAACAGCTGTTTCAACATAATTTTAATAAGGTTTAATATGCTGAATCGAGATTTACAAGGTCGACAAATTTTAAAGCCTGTTTACACTAAAAGTTTCACTGATTTTTTTTTTTTTTTTTTTCAGTTTTGAGATATAAAGTTTTTGCAACAACTATTAAAAATTAATAAATGGGGAGGGAGGTCTTAAGCTTGGGGTGGTCTGGAAAATTTTCCAAAAGTTAATAAACCTTCCCTCCCCCTTTTTTTTTTTATTAGAGACTCAAGAGAAATATAGTTTATAAAGAAATTCTTTAATGAAATTTTTTAACTTAGAATTTTTTATTTTTAACATTTATTTTAAGTCATTTAAATATTTAATTTTAGTTCTATTTCACTTATAAACACTCATTAGGTATGCATAATATATATAAGATTTATTTGCCTTCACTGGCATCACTTCACTTCTCAAAATAATTATCATTTACAAATGTAAAAGGTTGCTAAAAACAGATGCCATGGGCGCCCATGATTTTTGTAGTATATATATATATATATATATATATATATATATATATATATATATATATATATATATATGTATGTATGTATGCATGCATGTATGTATATGTATACATATATGTATGTATATATACATATATATGTATATATATATATATATATATGCATATATATATACACATATATATATAATATGTATATATAATATATATATATACATATTATATATATATATATATATATATATATATATATATATATATATATATTTATATTTAAATTTGTGTTTTTATATATCTTAAAGAAAAAAAGTTAAATGTTATTTATAGTGGATCGTTTTGAGAGTGTGTTAATCTTAAGAAATTGTATTTTTTTTATTGTTCTTTCTTTTTTAGTTTATTTTTCTTAATTACTGTGTTTTAGCACAAGAAATAGAAATAGATGATGGTTATGAAACATATATATAAGTATAAACAAGATAATAATAATGTATATCATGTACCACTAATATAATTATTCTATATATGACCTTATATAAAACTATTTACATTTATGTTTTTTAATTTAAACTAAAATTGTGTTACTTTTTATATTGTGAATTTATTTCTATTGTTTTCTTCAAATGTTTTACTTTACTTATTTTGTTCTTCTGTTTTTATTTATTTATTTAATTACTGCGGTGAGCAAATGCTTACTGAGTGGTAATCCACTTTAGCAACAAGTTTAAAAATTACAATTTCAAATTTTAATTCACATAATAAAGTTCATCAAGACTTTTTTTAAAGTTTAACACTGACTCATTAAGTTCAATATTAAACGGCAAATTGTTCCAAATTGAAATAACACGGTTGGAAAAAAAACTCCTTCTACTCAAGTGTCTACAGATCTCAGAAGTATATCTATGATTGTGGATATAGTCACGAACACTTCCAGCTGGTCCAGTTGGTCGACAAGTTTCTTAGGGAAGATGCAGTATTTAGCTGATAAGAATTATTAACATATTTAAAAAAGTTAATTAAATTGCTTCTTTCTCTTCTCATAGATAAGGTTGTTAAATTAAGTCTATTTAATCTTTCCTCATAAAGAAGCTCTGAATATCCTGAAATTAGTCTTGTTGCTCTATGTTGTACTCCTTCAATAAGATTAATGTCTTTTTTTAAAAATGGATTCCAAATAGAAGACACATATTCTAGATGAGGGCATACTAGCGAAACATATAACAATTTAAGCATATCAGCATTTAAAAATGAAAATGTGTGTCGAATAAGACCTAAATTTCTATTTGCTTTAGAAACACACGCAGATATATGATAACCATATTTCAGATTACTTTTAAATATGATACCAAGATCATTTACACAATCCACAGTACTCAATTGATAATCAGAAATGTAATACTTATTTTTATTCAATTTATTACTTTTATTGACATGCATTATTTTACATTTTTTAATATTTAGTTGCATACTCCAGTCATTGCACCAAATAAGAATAGAGTTGATGTCATCCTGTAGATCATTACTACTGTTATCATGGATTATGTTAACTTTGCAATCATCAGCATAGATCTTGCATTTAATTTTTAGTTTATCCGGAAGATCATTGATATAAATTAAAAAACAAAATTGGTCCCAGAACAGAGCCGCTGATTCTTATTTATCAAATTATTGTCTAATAGATGCCAAATGATAGTTTTTTTAAATATCCTTTCTAAAATCTTGCATATAACTGACAAAAGAGAAGCAGGTCTATAGTTGGAAGGATCAAGCTTATTGTGATTTTTAAAAATCAGAACTATGTTTGAGTCTTTCCATGCTTTTGGTACCACTCCCGATTTAAGTGATAGCTTAAAAATATGTTCAATATGAATACTTAGACTTGAAGAACAGGTACTCAGTACATACAGATGTACTCCATCATTCCCACAGGGTTTGTATTTATCCAATGATTTGTATTTATTTAATGATTTTAAGTGTACAAGAATTTCTTTTAAATTGATTATTTTGTTTATATCATTTTCACAGTGAACATGAGTAATAGGATTAAAAACTCGGTAAGGCTTTGTTATTGTCTTCAGTAAATATAGATTGAAAATATGTGTTTAACAAATTTGTAATATCTAAAAGGTTCACTCACAGTTTCATCTGGAAACCTTAAAGTGCAAATTCCTTCTTTATACTTTTGTTTGCTGTTTACGTATGTATAAAATCTCTTAGGATCTGATTTAGAACTTTTAGCTAAGTCATGTTCAAATTGTTTCAAAGCTAATTCAATAGAATGTTGTGTAGCTTTAATGAGTTTATATTTTGCTAATAATTTGAGATTATTTCTGCCTGATGCAATAAACTTAGACCATATTTGTTTTTTTTTCAGTAATTAATTTCTTTATATCAGATGTAATCCAAGCTTGTCGTGGTTGTCTGTATTTTTTAGAACATGGGATAAACTTGTCACATGCCACTGTATATAATTCTAAAAATTTGTTGTAACACTGATTGATGTTTCTATCCCCAAATACTACTTTCTAATTAATTGAATTAAAATATTTTATCATTTTAACATAATCACCATTTTTATTATATAATTTATTAAATAAATTTTTTATTTATATTATTAGCACTTATCAAGTAGTTCCAAGTCAATATCATATGTGCATGAACAATCTTACCTAAAGGAGGATTTGATGTAAGTTCAGAAACATGATTTAAATTTTCTGTAAATAAAAGATCAAGAATGTTTATCGAATTTTTATCCGTCTTTTGAAATGTTGGAAAAAATACATTTTGTGGCAAAAAGCAGTCGTTTATGGTTTCTGTGAAATGAAATTCTGAACTATTTAGATCTGAACATGTACCAGTAAAGATATCATCAACCCATTTTATATTCGGATAATTAAAGTCCCCGGTCAACAAAAAACCTGTAAAAGCACTATTATTGTAAACACTTTTAGCGGCTAGAATAGATTTACAAAGATTTGAATTGTTTGTTGAGTTAGGAGGTCTGTAGACACAACCAACTAATATTTTTTCAAGTTCATATTTGAGTCCACACCATATTTGTTCAATATCTGAATAACATAGTTCAATAGAGTCAATTTCAAAAGTTATAAGATCTTTTCGTATATAGATACAAACTCCACCACCTTGTCCATTAATTCTGTCTTTTCTAAAGATATTAAAATCTTCCAGCTTTGAAACTAATTCGGCATTAAACCACGTTTCTGTCACCATTATAACATCTATTTTATTTAACTGTGCTAATACTGAAAGTTCATTTAGTTTTTTATTTAATAAGCTTGCGTTTGTATATAGCATTTTCAGGTTTTTCTTGTTGTTTGTTAATCTTGACAATCTGTTGCCTCTGAATCCCATAAACAAAGGTATCTGTATTTTGCAGAGAGTTATTTTTTCTTTTTTTTTCCTGTCTTAAAGCATAATCAAAGGTTCTCTTGGCTAATGTTTTATCTGAGTTAATGAATATATCCATTAAATTTTCATCTGAGTGTAATTCCTTTGCTGTCGCAAGTATAGTATTTCTTTGTGTTTTGTCCTTAAAGCGTATTAAAATTGGAGCAGGTTTTTGACTAACAATTTTTTTTTAAATCTTCTCACAAAGACTGGTGAACATGTTTTTCTGATCATGTTAAATATCTCTTCCACAACATTAAAATCATTAGCTTGTTTTTCCAAATCAGTTGTTGGATCAGATTCTGTTACACTAAATATTATTATATTGGCTTCCTTATTTTTTTTGTTCATTTTGTTCTACAATTGACACTTTTAGGTTGATTAGTTGTGTTTCACTTTTTTTTCCACAAACAACAATGGCAGATGTTTTTTCTGCCTCCAATGCCTCAATTCTTTTTAATAATTTTTCTATTATTTCTTGTTATACATGCACTATTACGGTTAGATCAATAGTTTTTAAAGTTTTATTTCCTTTTAATTTATCCATCTTTGTTAAAATTAGTTGATAATATTAACAATGCAAACAGTTTTAACGATGCACTCTGACGTAAATAAAAAATTTTAATTTCAACAATGTAAATTTTTTAACTTATTTTTTAAGTTTCCCACTCAAAAAATTGTATTTTGTTATTTTTTCCACCACTAAAAACAATTTAAAAAAAAAAATGTATATTAAGTTAATAAAAAAAATGTATATTATGCTTTATTGTGCTTTTGTGTTTTTCAGATGTGTTATTATTGTTTTTAAAAGCAATTCAAAAAGCAATATTGCACTTGTTTTTTCAAAACTCAAGAATTTGTTATAGATTTAATTTTAGTTTTATGCAGTTTCACAATAAAAATTTTCAGAAATATCTATTTATACAGTTATTGTGATTTTTTTTTGCTGTTAGAGACTATCAATATTGTTTGTCTTTTTTTGCTAAACAGTTAGCACACAATCATTTTTTTTTTCTTTAGACAATTAGCACATAATTTTTTTTTTTTCCAGACAGTTAGCACACAATCTTTATTTTTTTCTAGACAATTAGCACACAATCATCTTACAAGTATTACAAAAGAAATGTTTACTGGAACAAAAGTTAATGAAATGTAATAAAGTTTTTTTTTTTCAGTTTTTCTTAATAAACATTTTAAATCATTATTTTCAAATGTTTAATTTTTTTTTAGTTATCTTGAATATAACCGCTTGAAGGAAATTACAGCTTCATCTTTTGGAAATCTTCCGTTTATAAAAAAAATGTAAATATTTTTATAAGAAATTTTATAATAGTTTATATATATATATATATATATATATATATATATATATATATATATATATATATATATATATATATATATATATATATATACGATATTTCGTTGACCTATTGTGGTCAGTGTCATCATGCAATGAAAAAAGACGTTACAAAACAACATAAAACCAACCGTTTAAAAAGAAGACATTAAAAAGCGTAAAATATAAAAACCAATCAATTAATATAATAGTGACGTCAGTTAAATTTTTGTCAAAAGTTTTTGTTTTCACATTATCCTCGTCATCTCTATTTAGAACAGTTTGCCCAATACCTATCTTGTGTCGAATTCTAGCTTTATTTATCTCTAGGGATTCTCTAACTTTTTATTATCCTGTATTCTGGAATGACTGCCAAGATTTTAAGATTCAGCCAATCAAAAGTATTACGGCATGTTCTAGAATGTTTCGTGGCTCCTGAACTCGACTATTTTTGATTTTTACAGGCTCTTTGGTTTCCCACACTTCTTGAAATGATTTTCTTTTTGGTCTCACCAATATATATACTTCCGCATAAGCATTTAAGTTCGTAAACACCCGGATTCGAGTTCGGTGGCAGTTTTGTTTTGTTGTTGCATAGTATGTTATTTAAATTGGGAGGTGAAGTAAATATAACTCTGATGTTTTGTTTTTTAAACTCTCTTCGGAATTTAGGGCCAATAATAGGTAACCAAGGTAGGTTAACAAACTGCTTATTCAATTGTTTAGATGTAGTATTTTTTGAAACGCGGTCTAAATAGTTTTTGGTTATTTTCATAAGATTACTTTTGTTATAGCCGTTTTCTAAAAATGTATCTATGAGGAAATCAATTTCTTGTGAGAGGTGTTTTTGGGAGCAAATTTGTTTTGCTCTACAAAGAAACCCTATAAAGACGCCAGTAATTATGCTTGGGTTGATGTTAGAGTTTGGTTTTATTTGAACATTGGTTATCGCAACCTTACGGTGTATTTGAAATTCATAAAATCCGTTCATTGTATTTGTAATAGATATATCTAAAAGGTTAAGTTGTTTTCTTCCGTTTTCAAGTTCAACTGTATATTTTATAGAGGGGTTTTGTTCATTTAAAGTTTTAAGGAACAGTTCTTGTTTTTCTTTCGAATCGAAGCGAGCATGGGTATTGTCTACATATCTTTTATAAGTTATTGGTTGAAATGAATTAACAAAGGCTATATTAAGGGTTCTTTTTTCTATATTTTGCAAAAATTCCATGACTACCATCAACAATAAACCAATTGGACCTGAATTAGGTAAAACTTGGATTTTAGTTTCGTATAAAAAGTAACACTTGCTTAGTAAAAGTTCAATTAACTGGTGTATATCTAAAAGAGTTAGTTTAGTCCTAGTTTTTAAATCCTCTAAATCATCGTTCAATAATAACCGGTATTGCTTCATCAATCGGTACAGATGGATATAAATTTACTACATCAAATGAAACTTGAATTTCATTAGGGTCTATCTTCCATTCTTTAGCATCGTAGACAAAACTACTTGAATTAATTAGTCAATTTGTATTTTTATTTAATGTTAGTTGAATGATTTTAACCAGATACTCTGATGTTCCATAAGGTGGTGTGTTAATAGTGGAAACAACAGGACACATTGGGTAGTTTTTTTCTGGTTTGTGAGCTTTAACCATTCCATAGATTATAGGTGGAACACAATCTGATGGATACATTTTAAAGTAATTGTCTAACTTACCCTATTTTTTTAATTTACATAACAGTTTTTGAAATTTAGTGGTGAATGTGGGTGTTGGGTCATAATCAATAACTTTACTATTTTTTATTTGTTCTTCATATTTATCTTTTGCTTCATTTTCATTTAATAAAGCAAAACCTGCTCCTTTGTCAAATGGATATATCTTTAGATGTGAATCCTTTTTTAGGTTTTGTAAAGAAAAGCGTTGTTGCTTTGTTAAATTATCAATTAATTTTAGTTTTAAAGAACTAGTAAGGATTTTCAAACAGTTTTTTTGGAGAATCTCTGCCTGTGTTTGTTTATTTTGTTGTTCGAGTTCTAAGGCACAAGTTTCAATATTAGTGATGATGTCCATATAAGAGATATTCTTTTGTGATGGGACAAACGACCAAGATTAAGTAGTTCAGTAGTTGTTTTATCCAGATGAATATTTGTTAAATTTAGCTTAGCTGGTTTTAAAATTCGATTAGGAAGATTTTTTTCAAAATTGATTTTATAATTAATATTATTTTGCAATTTATAGTATTTTTCTTTCATTTCAGTTTTTTTTTTAAAATAATGGTAATTCTTAGACTTGTTCGTTATATCATTAACTCATAATCATTAGATCTAACTTGTGATTGGAGATCTGAATTTAATTCATCAATTAATTTCTTACTTGAATATAATCTTTCTTTTGCTTTGTTTCAAGCATAAACTAGTATTTTTATTTTTTTATTTTTTAAGCTTTTAATAAATTTTTTTTTATATATTACGCTTTTTAATGTCTTCTTTTTAAACAGTTGGTTTTATGTTGTTTTGTAACATTGTTTTTTTTTCATTACCTGATGACGCTGACCACAATAGGTTAACGAAATATTGTAAATATATTATTATATCTAAAATATATTTAAAAAAATGGTTATACGCTGCCTTTTTTTGTTAAAATCAATTTTTATATATATATATATACACACACATATATATATATATATATATATATATATATATATATATATATATGTATAAAATAGATGTTTATTTTTGTTTTTTCCTTGTTGTTTGTTTTTATTCATTAGTTTTTCTTAATTTATAGTGTTTTACTGGGAAACCAAATAAACAGTATTCAAAACAAATCATTCAGTTTATTGAGTAGTTTAATGGTTTTGTAAGTATTACTTTTTTCTTCTTTTTTTTTTGTAAGTATAACTTTTTTTAATTTAATTTTATTGTAGTTAATGTTGCTAATGGAAATGAGTACAAATTATATTAGTTTGCTAAAAATCAAGCAATTAAATAAAATAATTTCTATTGAATTATTTCTTTTTTATCCGAAGTTATTCAATTCTGATATCTTTGAGTTGAGTAATACTTTTATATTAAGTTTTTAATAAAGTTATTTCCTTTGTTGTCTTTTTCCATTGTCAAAAATATCAAAATTTTCTATTTTTTAAATATAAATTTTTTTTTCATGCTAAAAAATAATAGAATTGTTTATTTTCCAATATAAATTATATAAATTATTTTATTTTTATTTTAAAAAAGTACTATAAAGTATTTCTCCTTAGCAGCATACCAAAAAAGGAAAACTTACCCCATAATCTTTTTCAACTAGCCCAAACTGAAGGGTTTGTTATCATGCAATCATTTTGATTTCAAACTGAAGGGTTTGTTGTCATGCAATCATTTTGATTTCAAACTGAAGGGTTTGTTATCATGCAATCATTTTGGTCAAGTATAAGTTTTAAACTTAATATCCTTGAATATTATGGCGTTTTTAATTAATAATACTTAGAATTTGACTACAGTTTCAAAAAATACAAAAATGTTCTAACTATGCCTGGTCTCCCCTAATATAATAAATATAAAAAAAAAAATACCTAATAATATTTCAACAAATTTAACAAAAAATTTTCTCAAATAAGTTTAAAAAATAAATAACAATGGTTTTTAAGGAACACATCTTTTTGATAACTCTTCAATTTCTAATTTAAGAACAAATGCTACCATAACATCTTACAATTTTTTAAGTTTATATACTGTGCATTAGTTTATACCAAAAGCATTTTTACTTCATATCATAATCATTTATTCTCCACAATTTATTTGCTGTTACAATAAATATGTATATATTATGATAAACTTAACATTAACAAGAAAAAGTTTTTAATTTAAGCAATTAATGCATAACTGTAAATTATTTTCTCAAAGGAAAGAATTGTTAAGAACTATTCCCAGATATCATAATAAAATTGTCTGGGATGATAGATTTCCAAGACATCCTCGGTTGCCCTCCAAAATGAGGATAAGGATTTAATATATTTTTTGTTGTTTTATCATTGTATTTAACTAAATTGAGCAAAGATTTTTTATTTTAATTTTTATGCTAGGAGATTCTAAATAATTTTTTTACTTTTAAGAAAAGGTAAAGTAAAGGACTCAGTAAGTGTGTTGTCATTCATCAATATTACTATAAAAGGAATATCAACAATATTACTATAATTGTTAGCAGTAAATAACTTGTTTTTAAATTCACAAGCTACAGTAACTCCTAAGCTGTCACAGAAGAGAGATCAGATTTGGTGTCTGTTCTAAGCAATCATAATATATAGTTGCATAATTAGCAAGGAAGATTGTTAGTATAAGTAAGGAATAACACCAAGAATAAAACCTTGTGGTTAAAAGTAACTGAAAATTAAGGAGAGTTTGTTCAACGAGGACAACTTTAATACTGCATTTAAAAATGAATGATTCAATATTTAAAAATTATTTTCCAATTACACCATATGAAGTGAGCTTATGGAGAAGTCCAGCATGCCAGACTTTATCAAAAGGTTTTGATATATCTAGAACAATAGCCCTTATCTCATTGCTTTCATTTAATACACAAAATTAAATTAAATTTCTGTTTTGGTTTCACAAGTCAGCAATATAATAAGAGGATTGGAATTTGTATTGTATGTCTAACAATGGATCAAGAAGAGTCTGGCCATTATTGATTGAAAAGATTGTGCAATGCATTGACTTGATTCAAAAGATGAATTTAAAAGGTAGAAACATTCTTTACAAATGCTTCTACCTTTGAGGTAATAAGTTTAGATCCAAAAGATAGATAAAATGTTAAACTTAGTAATGTTACTGTTTAAGTAGTTCTCTAGAATCTAGTTTCTAAGATAAAATATGAGATTTCACAAGTAACAACCTATGAGTAGATTCAAGAATATGTGGTTGTGGTGTAGTGGTATAGTGCTTGCTTCATAAGCAAGAGGTTCCGAGTTCAATCCCCACCACTTCCCTGGTAGTACCGCGCTAAACTTGTTTCTCTGCGCAGCAGCCTTGTCCGTCAATCATGATAAAGTTTGTCCAAAACAAGACTTAACCAAATTGTTTAAAATTCTAAGCCCTTCTGCCAATGGTTTTAAGTTAACTAGCAATGCACGGATGTACTTATCATAATTTTTAAGGATTTTACAGGAGTCATTGCCATTAAAGGCATCATTCTGAACCTCTTTCAAAATGTTTAAAATTATTGACACTTTAGCAACTTCGTTTTCACCACCACATTTCTCTATATGATTATAAATATGATTAACAGCTCCCTCCATTAGTTTTAACTCTGGCATGAAAAGATAATCTGCCACTAAGTGGTCGCTGGTTTCTGCGTGTATCAATGGAGGATTAATAACGTTGCAAAATTCTTTAGCATTATGATTTATTGCACCTGATTGAGAAAGTTCTGATCTTTAACTTTAGCTGATCTTTAACTTTAGCTGATCTTTAACTTTAGCTGATCTTTAACTTTAGCTGATCTTTAACTTTAGCTGAGAAGTTTCTTTAATATTTTCGCAGCAAATGTTTTATTTCCACGTTTGTCCTTTTTTCTCTTTCCGATGTTTGAAAGACAAAATTTATATTTTTTTTTAATGGGGTGCATGCGACTTGGAAAACTACTTGTTCTTCTTTTTCACTGTAACTGGTTAGTTTGCATATTTTACAGTGACAAATAATAGAATTTCTGGTTAAAGGTGTAAAAATGTTTTAAGTCCAGTCTATTACTAAATCTGAAAAAGTAGTTTTTTCGACGTATGTTATTTCTATATTTATCACATATGCCGAATGGATTTTTTGAATAATTAAAGCAAAAGTGGGTTCTTTCTCTTTTATCGCTTGCATATTTAGTTATTTTAATGTTTTGTGGGCACAAAGGTAACAAATCTTTTTTCAGTTTGTGTCATGATCAGACTTTTTTTATTGGATGCGATATAATAAGTATTTTTATTTATCTACAAAGAAACACCAGTATATATGCATAAATGTATATATGTAGATGTATATATATGTATATATATATATATATATATATATATATATATATATATATATATATATATATATATATATATATATATATATATATATATATATATATATATGCATATATATATATGTATATATATATCTCATATTCATGTCCTGCATTTGGGGAAAAATTCCAAAATTGGGCCCTTTTGGCCCCTTAAATTTAAATTTTTTCTAAAAGGAATTTTATGATTCAGTGACATATCAAACCTAAATCTACTCATTGTAACGAGTGCAACGAAGTATGACAATGGCCGAGGTCAAATCGCAAAACTAAAAAGTGGTTGGAGGCATGTGTGATATATATATATATATATATATATATATATATATATATATATATATATATATATATATATATATATATATATATATATATATATATATAGATATAGATATAGATATAGATATAGATATAGATATATAGGTATAGATATAGAAATAGATATATATATACACACATATTATATGTTTTCAATATATAATTTTATCTCAAGTTCTCAAATTATTAGATGAAATGATGTTGGTGTTACCAGCATCATTTCATCTAATAATTTGAAAACTTTAAAATTTGGATGATGGCAAATTGGATGGACTCAAACTTTCACAGTTGGGTCCATCCTATCTGCCACCATTGTACCTGTGCCACATAACTGTATTTTTGTTAAAATATGATTTCAGGCCTCACTAAGAATCTAAACCTCAAGAAGAAAAGAACACTAAGAATGTCAACAATTTTTGTTACAACACACTCATACATTTTTTTTTTTTTTAATTATCTTCGCTTCCATCAAGGCTGCAAGCAGCCACTAATTAAAGTTGGAAGTTAATGAAAGAGTAAAGATGAAGATTGTAGAGCAAAATAATGATTGACGGACGACTTAAAGGATTGCAAATTATATGAATCAGGAAAGCAAGATGAAGGAAATGAATTCCAAAGAGCTGATGTTTGTGGAAAAAAACTAGACGAATAAGCGTTTTTGGAGCACTTAGGAACAGTCACAGTCACATGTGAAGTTCCAAAGGAGGGATGGTATCAAGAATAAATTTTCTGGAATCTTCCTCAAGCAAACATGGGTTAATAACATTATTAAATAATTTCAAAGTCTTAAATGGATATCCTGCATCTTGGTACCAATAGTAATCTGAACTTAAGGAGTTCTAAAGTCATCTGATGAGCTTATTGTACCAATACAGTAACAACAAGCATGTTTAACACCATAAATCATAATAAATTGTTTTGTTATTCTGAGACTTAATGTTTCAATAGATAATTGTAAAAAATTAATAAAATTAGGTAAAATCTCTTACTGATATGCCAAGAAGTACGTTTATGAGCTTTAGGTCAGAAGCCCCAAAAAATTTGAGCTGATTTAGATTAATTAATTTAATAAGCATTCCAAAATTATGGTTATTCTCCTTGACATTACATGCCAAAACCAGAATATCACCTTATTTTTAGGGTTGGGTTATGATTACTTTATAAACTCTCAGTGAATGTTTTAAGTACAGTTCTAAATTTTTTAATTTAAAAAAAAACAAATTTTTTTTTACATAATAGACTAAAAAAGTTTCTAGCTAATTTTAAATCATTTTAATTTTTATAGATCTTTGTCAGGGAATCACCTCACTAAACTGAAGGTTGGAATGTTTTCTGGTCTCACTAGTGTAAGTCAGTTGTAAGTCATTAATGGTATTTAAAATGGTTTTTTGATTTTAGTACGCCAATATTTATCTGTTATTTATTATTATAGTTCTCTAATTTGTAATATATGTAATAATATATTCTGTTTTATGTGTGTGTGTATATATATATATATACATAGTATCCTGGTTTAAAAATGGCTTGTGGAGTTATATTTCAAGTCTTAATTTTGAACTAGTTTTGTTAGTTTGTTAATTTCAAGCATTAAAATATTTTAAGTCTAGTAACCTCATTTTAAAATATCTTGTTTCAAATTTATAAAGTAACCAATAATTGTTTTTTTAAAAAGTGCAATTGTTTTAGGAAGTCAATAAATTTTTGCTACATCATTTGCAAAAATTTAAATTTGTATTTAAAAGTTGGCTTTAAAATAAAATATAAAGTGTTTAAAAGTTGGTTCAAAAAAAATTGTTTGACAAATTTTGTTTTGCTGAAGTACATTAAAGTATAAAACTTTTTGAAGGAACATTATTCATAACTTATACTTTTATAACTTATACTCTCTTGGGGAACAGCAACGGGGGGCCTGAGGCTACCATGGCCCCCAGATTTTATCAAAAGGACTTTTCTGTTTTTTTACTAGTAGGTTTTTAGTAGTAACTTTTGATATTTTAGGTTTTTTTGGTGCTTTGGTCCCCACTAAAAAGTCACAATGTGGTCCATGATTCTAAGTGTTATGCTTTAATACAAATTACATATGTTATTAATCTATGAAAATGCCAAAAGTTAAGGCTGCAATTACGCAAATGAAAAGTGAAAAAATATATTGTGGTGGCCTATGTGAATTATCAATGACAGATCCAAGCATTTTTAGACAGGTTATTCAGTACTATTACTATCTTATTCATGTAAATCCAAATGCAGATATTGTATTTGTGACTCAGCAATTTAGCAATAATATAAAATCAATTTGGGCTACTGTAAAACCCAAATTTACCTCTTATAACTGACAAATCTATTAATAGGAAAGTTAAAGATCTTCTCTTACTTGTTAAGGAAATTAATCGCAAGCACAGAAAAGCAAGCGCTAAAAGAAATCTTGATGCAAACTTGGACAAACTTTTTGATGTTTCTGCGTTTTCTCGTTCATTAAACATCTTTCCCTGTAGTGACAGAAAAGTTTCTTGTAATAAAGAAAATTGAATTGAAGAACATATGGTATGCCTTCGCTCTCAAAGTAATAAAGTCCCTCTTGAAGATAGAGCTTATCTCTATGATCAGAGGAAAAAACTTGGTCCAAAAGGTGCATATCAACTTTCTTCTGTTGATAGATTATCTGTCAAAATGATTCAGAGACTTTTATAAGATATTTTATAACATATTTATATTTTAAAAAATATCTTATAAATTTTTATAATATATTGTAATATAAAAATATTATAATATATTATAATATTTTTATATTATAATATATTATAATATTTTTATATTATAATATATTATATTATAAAAATATGTTATATTAACTTATGAGATATTTTTTGTTATTCAAAGAATAACAAAAAATATCCTTATAAGTTAATTGATGAAGATGAATCTCTCATACCACAACTTAATTGAAGAAACAAGTGGTTTATCTAATACAGAGGTAAATTTTATAACTACATTAAATATTTGTAGTAGATGAAATAGAAAACATTTTATTCTATTCACTATTTTAGTATGAAGGTGAGTAGAATCCAGTTAATAATCCTATTGGAAAATACAACTTGGTTAAACTTCCAATATTTGCAATGGAACTAGTCAGAAATGAGTGTTTGTCAAGCGTAGATGCAGCTCTTGCAAATGTTTTACTACATGACACTAAACATCTCCAGAAAAATAGTGTGGATATAAAAGATATTTTGATTAACAAATGCAAATTAGATAGGGGCAAGTCTAAAGTAAAAATTGTTAGTGAAGATGTGGACTCATAACAAAAAAAAACAGTTAATTTGTCTTTGGGTTGATGGCAAGCTCGATCAGAAAACTAAAACAAGTAAAAATAGTAAACTCTCCTCAAGGGATTTATGGAATTTTAAAGATTAAAGAAATGCTTTAAATCTGATTTACCTTGCATTTACTTATGAAGTTGGAAAATCAAATGAAAATTATTTGACTCATAGAATGCTTCCTGTTACTGGTGCTACAGGCATAGTTCTTGCTACTGAAATGTTCAGCATTTTACAAGAACATAACAGTTTGGAAAGTATACAAGCTGTTCTTCTTGATAATACTGCTACCAATACTGGACAAATAGTTGGCTTATTGGTAAAACTAAAAGAGTTTTTAAAAAGAAAACTACACCTAATTGGATGCATATTACATCAAAACAAACTTCCAATACAAGCTCTTTTTATAAAACTTGGTAGTGACACAACTCGACCAAGAAGCTTCAGTGGTCTACTTGGCACAAGATGTGCTGAAAATATTCAGGATAGAAATCAAGTTTTGTTTGAATGTATTGGAAACCCAATAGTAGATGGATATATTCCAGAAAAAATGCTAATAGATCTTAGTTGTGATCAAAGACTTTTATTCAAATATTGCAAAGGAATAGGCTTTAGTAAAGTTCCTGATAAATGGGCTGCCTAGAGGTCATATTTACATTAACAAAATTTTTTTTTTTTAATTTATTTTTGTTAAATGTATTTGTGCCGATTGTTTGAAGTTACGCTTTTTACAGTTTTTGACTAATTTTAGAGCAATTTTCAAGCATTGGCGTGAATAGATTCTGATGTCAAATCCAGTTCATTTTTTTCAACAATATTTTTTTAATGTGTTTCTGTACCAAAAAAACACTGTGCTAATTAATTTAAGAAATATGTTGTACCTATCTTTTACTGATTACAATAGATAAATTAACACTTAAGCTATTGTGTATATATATGTATATATGTGTGTGTGTGTGTGTGTGTGTGTGTGTGTGTGTGTGTGTGTGTGTGTGTGTGTGTGTGTGTGTGTGTATATATATGTATATATATGTAT
>NC_088928.1:62527500-62625000 GCF_038396675.1 Hydra vulgaris | reverse complement strand
TTTTCATTGTCAGTAAAAATTTCGGAACTCAGTTTTTCCATCTTATCACTGGTAGGCTTTTCTGTTTGATCTAATTTTAGAGCTAATTTATGTAGCTGATCTGTAACCACAAATCTTTATTGACAGAATTCAGAATATTGTATAATTTCATTAATAGCTTTTAGATCTAAAGAAGGTGCTAAGGCAGGTATAGGAGTTTTAATAAACCATGGAAAACAAAATAGTGCTGTAAATGAAGCAATTTCATGAATCAGCTTTCCCTCTTGCAATGATATTATATTAGGACATACCCTACTGAATTGTGTCTGAAGAAGGTTGTATGTTAAATAATAAACTCCCTGTGCCATAAGCCTGGCATAATGCGAAGCCATTTGAAATCTAAAGTGAAAATTTTTACTTTGCCACCTAACCATAGAACTGCTAATTGTATAAAATACTTGTAGTCATCATTTCTTGGAAACATATCATTATAGAGGCAATTTTGAAGGAATGTTAATGATTCAGAAGCCTAAATTAAAAAAAAAAAACTTTTAAAACTATTAAAGCTTTTAATCAATCACATTAATCTAATTAGGACAGTTAAACCAACCTGCTTTTCCAAAGAAGATCTAATTTTTTTTGAGTCAAATCTCTTTAGGTTATCATAATTTATCTTTTCAAGAATCGATTTCCAATTACACTTCAGCCTTTTAATTAACTCAGTCTTAGTCCGCTTGTTTTACCACCAGTAAGAATACTTGAAAAGTGCTGAAATATATTTATTTCAAATCATTAAACTAAATTTTAATAATAAGGTGAATCATTTAATTTATCAAGAAATATTCACAATTAAATATATAAATAAATATAAAAATATTTTATGACTTTTTCAATATTTACCTTTTTATATGTAATTCATAGACATAATGACGACAAGCCATCCAAAGCAAACCTTCTCCTCCTCACTGCTCAATTAGAGTACAGACTCCTTTTAGCCAACCATTATTTGTGACTGTGGTGTCAAAGGACAGACAATCAACATAGTCAAATAGCTCCCAGTCTTTTAAAGTTTTTTTGATTGCTTTTCCAAGAGGCTGTAGATATTGTTCATCTTGGTCATTATCTAAAGTATTTAAATTTTTTCTTATGATTTCAAATTTCTCAGTAAGCAACTATTTCTGTTTTCTCATGGACTCTTTTGTTCTTTTTTTTTTATTTCTCTCTTTTTTTGTTTTTTTACTTGTAAAAAAACAAAAAAAATTGTAATTATTTGTGAAATTTTATCTTTACCTAACATTTTCTGAACGCGCGCTTCTTTCTGGTCGTTAAGAAAATCTACATCTTCTTTTCTAGTTTTTAAATCTTTAGTTTTATCTTTCATAATAATATCTTCACAATTGTTTTGACTTACAAATACCTCCTCTAGCATTCTTGAAAAATTTTATTTTTTTAAAACCATATTTGCACTTAAACGGTTCCTGTTTTTGTTTAAATTTTTTCTCTTTTTTTTTAAGTTAACAATCTTGTCTCTAAAGCAAAAGTAGAAAAATGCATTAAAATTAATGTAATTTATTATAAATATATAAAATTTTATGACTTCATAATTGTTACTTATATAAAATTAATTTGAAATTGGATTAAACTAAAAATTTAAAATCATTTTAATATAATAAAAACCTGATATGCTTGTCAGTATTAATAAAAGGAATTCCTGCTTTTTGCCAAATTTACTTCACCTCGTAAAGGATGCATGGTAAACATTTTTGCAGACAACCGCCTATTTTAGCACATTGTGCAGTAAAGAAATCACCAAAAGGACATAAAGCTGTACAAACTGAAAAAATGTTTGGAAAATCAGCTCTTAGCATGAGATCTTTGTAATGTATTGCAATACAGTTTTTTTAGTTGGCAATTGTGATAGGCATTGTTCCAATTCTTTTTCCAACAAGAAAATCTTCACGATGAAATATTTTTCCGAAGCTATTGCTTGTTGACATTATTTTTATTTACACTAAAATAAAAATTTTGAAAATTACTGATTTTTTTAAACTTTACACCTCCCCACCCCACCTCCCAAATTTACACTGCATATATTTAAATGGGTAGGGCTGACCACTTTCATCAATTTTGCAATAAAACAAAACATAATCTAAAATAAGATATATAAGGCTACAAAAATAACCCTTAAGATATCTTTGAAATATTTCTAAGTGACCCTGCCCCACTCATTATTATTAAAATTAGAAGTTTTCTTATTTTTGGACTGCTGGGACTGACCATAGGGGTACCCATAACAAAAAAAAATCATTATTTTAATACTTATATAAGCAAATTAATATAATTATAATAATTGTATTATTTATTTTAATTTGCTTATCTTAATCCATACAGCTTTTTTAGAAAAAGAAGGTGCCACACTGCTCACCTAAATTAGCAGCATAAGATATATATATATATATATATATATATATATATATATATATATATATATATATATATATATAACTTTTATAGCATATTTATGTAGGCATTTACTCGCTTTTGTTGCTTATCTCAATCGATATGGTTTTTTTAAGAAAAAGAAGAAAAAAAACCCTCAGTCGATCTAGCAGCACTCCACTGCGAGTCAGGCTATTTGTCAGTCGATGTATGTACTGAAGACCCTGACAGCAGGCTATTTCAGTATGACGTCACACTGCTCACCTAAATCAGCAGTATAAGATAAATATAGACCAAGCGTTTATCTAGAGAGGCAAAATGTTGTTGTGCTTCACAAAGAAGGTTATTCGCAGCACCAAATTTCATTCAAAACAGGGTATTTGAAGACTGCTGTTACAGAAATCATTAAAAAGTTTAGAGAAACTGGCTCCCTTAAAGATAGAGAGAAAAGTGGTAGACCTCCTAAGCTAACAAAAGATAACCATAAAAATATAAAACCCTTTTTTTAAGAAATAGGAAAAAACATCAACCAAGTTGGCAAAGGACATTAATACAGCAACTGGGGAAAATGTTAGCTCTTCTTGTATTTGACAACACTCAAATCCGGATAAAGATGGTGTGCTGCAATTTGTAAACCATTATTACGGCATGACAACAAAGAAAAATAACTTAAGTATGCAAAACAACACTAGAAATGTTTAATCAGGTTCTGTACACTGATGAGTCCAAATTCGAAATTTTTGGAACGAAAAGATGCAGTTATGTTTGAAGAAGAATTGAAGAAGAAGCTTATCAGCCTGAGTGTTTAAACCTTACTATACAACACAGAGGAGACTCTTTACATGGTTAGGGCTGTTTATCTTCATCTAAAGTAGGTGATTCGATCAAAATAAAAGTGCAACTCACCAGGGAATGTTATGTGGATATCTTAAGGCACCATGCTGTACCATTCAGAATGAGACTAATAGGTCATAATTTTATTCTGCATCAGAACAATGACCCAAAACATTGTTTCAGAGTGGCAAAAAATTGTTTAAATGAAATGGCAGAAGAAGGAGTACTGGAATTGATGACCTGGCCTGGTCCAGATTTGAACATAATCAGGTATATTTGGGATTACCTGGACAGAGAGACGGTTGAATATGCTCTTCGAAATGCTGAAGAATGTTTTGAAGTGTTATAATTATGTTGTATGGATCTATTACCCGGCAAATATTGGCTGTGATTAAAGCAAAAGAAGGACATAGTAGATATTAGGAGTTTTTTATGAAGTTTGACATTAAAAAGTTTGTAATTGTTCCATAGTTTGTGTGAAATACATGTGTTTTAATAAGTTTATAATTTAGAACTACTAACTTAAATATTAGAGAAGAATTCTCTGGGTTTTTTTGAAAAAATGTAAGTGGCCTAAAACTTATTCATATATTGTATATATATATATATATATATATATATATATATATATATATATATATATATATATATATATATATATATATATATAACATCTTTACTTCCAACAAGGCTGCAAGCAACCACTATTAGAGTTGGAAGAACTGGAAGAGAAAAGGTGAAGTTAATAAAGCAAGATAACGAACAGATGATTTAAAAAGATTACAATTTATATACATCAGAAAAACAAGAACAAGGGAGTGAATTCCAAAGAACTAATGTTCGAGGAAAAAACTAGATGAATATGAATTTTTGAAGCACTTAGCAACAGTCACAGTAAAAGAATGAGACTTAATTGAATGACAAGTAACATGAAAATGACTTTTAGTAGATAGTACAAAAGGCACTTGATAGATAGAACAGCGCCCATTAAAGTACTTATAGAAAAGAGAAAGAGGACCAACATCATGATGATGTGACAATAGTTGAAGGTCAGCTGCAAGCATAGGTCCAACTATATTTACAATGCATTTTTGCACCTTGTCTAAAAGAAAAAAGGCATTGTTCAAAGATTCGGTCCAGATATGGCAACAATATTCTATAGAAGGATGGATGTGAGATTTATAGAGATAAAGAATAGAATTTTGAGTAAAAATGTGTCGAGCACAATAAAGAGATGAAACATTAGCAGATGCTAATTTTGCAATGGATTTGATATATGGTTTCCAAGATTGAAAGTAAGAGTTAATCCTAGAAGATGAAGAATAGATGACTCATCGAGTACATTACTTTTCTTAAATATAGGAAGATCTATTTTGTTGGATAACGATTAGCTGAAAAAAGATGAGTTTTATCTGAGTCAAAGTTCACCAGCCACCGAGAATCCCATGCTGTAGAAGAAGTGAGATCCTTTTCTAAACTCAAATGCCTCTTCCAAGCAATCTGAGAGTGTTGGCTTTTTATCAAGACAAGAATAAATGGTAGTATTATCAGTAAACAATGCCACTTTTATACTACGAAAGGAAGGAAAGATTCAATTGTCTTAAAGATAGTACCTGATACACTGTAAGAAGAGTTATCGTACAATATGTTAACAATAATAGGTTTTGTTTCATGATCGATGTATATATATATAAATATAAATTAACTACATTTATTTAAAGTTCTTTAAAATAAAACTAAAAGACAATTTAACAAAACAACAACGCTTTTCTTTACAAAACCTAAAAAAGCATTCACACCTAAAGATATATCCATTTGGCAAAGGAACAGGTTTTGCTTTATTATATCAAAATGTAGCAAAAGATAAGTTAAAAGAACAAATAAAAAATGGTAAAGTTATTGATTATGACTCAACACTCACATTCAATACGAAATTTCAAAAACTGTTATGTAAATTAAGAATGGTTTAAGCTCACAAACCAGAAAAAAACTACCCAATGTGTCCTGTTGTTTATACTATTAACACACCACCTTATGGAACATCAGAGTATATTATATTGTTATATTTTGTTTTGTAGGACTTTATTATAAAATAAAACAAAAAAATTAAATATCACTTTTAACTGCAGTTAACAAAAAAATTTGTTAAAATTTATTACATTTAAAAGAAAAATTTTAAAATAGGAAAAAATTGAATATGGAGCATTAGTTAAAATCCTTGTGTGGAGTTTCAAATAGTAATTCTTACTCAGTGTTTCATCTCAAACCAAACTGATGAATTGGTTGATGACCAAGCACCAAAATATATTACAGTTGCGAAGTAGGCTCGTTTATTTAAAGATGGTGGAGAATCTTAAAGACAATCTCTTCTCAGAGCATCCTCAAACTACTTATGCAGCTAAGAATATCGAATGAGTACATCCCATTATTGAAGAAAATTCTTACTCAACACAAGATATAATTGAATCCTTGAAATGGGTTAATCATTTTAAAAAAGGAAAACTAGTTAACCAATTAAAATCGAAAGGATGAGGTTAAGGCATGTAAGGAAAAGTTAGGTTGTTTTGAAGCAGCCCATGAAAATTATGTGATGTTATTACAGGGAATGAATCGTGGTCTTATTTTAGAAAAGATAGACACAAGTGGACTAATGCTGGTCAGGTTAGTGAATGTTAAAGTTTGAAAAATGTAATAAGATGCAACAATTTTGAATGGAAAAAAATCTTTTACAACTTTAAAACAATTGGTGTTGTTTATTTGGACCATATCAAAAGAGTGACACTATTACTAATTAATACTATATAAACATTTGATTAAGTTATATTTGAAAATCATGTTGAAATGAAATTTACATAGAAAATGAAAGATATGTTAAAATATGTTTGAAAACTATGTTTTAACATCAATATTATGTTCAAATATATGTTCAATATTTTGTTCAAATAAATCCTCACTATACAGGGTGCGTAAAAAGTTCCTGCACTCAGTATTTACGACGTAAAAACACGTAGAACTATCATAATGTGCCAAAAGTTTAAACATTTATTCTTAACAACATACTAAACAACAAAAACAAGTCAGATCTCAAAAAGTCCTCCTTTCGCCTTGATTCACGCCCTGAGACGCTTGGGGAATGCTTCAACCGCGGCTGACACCATATCATCGTCAAGATGGCCCATTTTCTTTCAAGTGCTTGCCGTAGAGAGTTCAAATTTGGATGACGAACAGCTCCAGCCTTGGCCTTCATAATTCCCCAAATGGAATAGTCGAGGGAATTAAGATTCGGCTGTTTGGAGGCCACTCTTCTCATATGATGAAACCCGGAAAATTGGCTTTGCAGTAATCCTGGACGACCGTTGCTTTGTGGGCTGGGGCGGAATCCTGTTGAAACGTCCAAAACCGCTGTCCAAGTGTGAATTGGTCCAAGTTAATACCTCTGTCGTCAAAATATCATCCAGGTAGTTTTGAGCTCTGATTTTCACTCCCTGATCGACAAAAACCAATGGCATCTTGCCGTCTCCTGTAATTGCTCCGAAAACCATCACTGCTTGGGGGTGAGCTGTCTTTGAAGCAATTCGACCTTTCTGGTTTGCTTCTTGAACGTTTCCAGCGATTATCCGGTCCTTCTGATGGTTCACGGACTGCTTGACAATGAAGAGACACTCGTCCGTGAAGAGAATCGTCGAGGCGTTTGCCGGTTTCTTGAATCGCTTGAGAAGCTCCTTGTAACAGGCCAAACAAGTGGCTTTCATCCAATCAGTAACTTCGTGAGCTTTTTGTGGACGATTTGCCGAACTGAACCTTCCGAAATCCCTTCATCCTTGGCCATTTGTCTCATGGATCGTTTTGGGTTGTACCGAATCTTGTCGTGGATTTTTTTGACAATTTTACCCGAAGTTGCAGTTTTTGGTCTTCCAGAACGTCAACGATCATCAATGGAACCAGTTTCTTCAAGTCGCTTCAAGCAATCGTAAACCGTACTCCGCGGAACATTCAGAAGATGAGCGATCTCCGATGCTTTCTTTTTCTCTTTAGCTAGCCTCTCGATTGCCAGCCGCAAGTCTCTTGATTTCGTCATGGAACCTAAAAACTTCAATATTAAAACATATTCAAAGATTAGAGAAGAGCATAAATAATGCAGAAAAATAAACGGTATGCTTTAAAATAAGGGAAATAACGTCATTGCCAGAGAAATGCGGGAACTTTTTACGCACCCTGTATAAGATTTTGTTTGAAACCTATTGCAAAATAAATAAACAAAGACCTGTAAGAGGCTCTCACAGTTTTAAATTTCTCCATTATAAGGCAATATTAAATTTCTCCATGACAGATAATATTTACTACTTGTTAGCAACTTAGTAATTATTAAATATGTTTAGTTTGTAATTATTTTGATTAAATATTTGTTAATGGTAACTATGATAAATATTTGTTAATGGTAACTATGCAACTAAATATTGTTTGCTTTAGGTTTTTACAGGAAAATCGAATTGAGTGGATTGAAAGAAAAATATTTGCTGATATGAGAAACCTTCAACAATTGTAAGTAATACATAAGTTTTAAATGGCTGTTACTAGATAATCTGAACAAATAATGTATGACACTGAATTTTGATAATATGATCAAATAATGTACGACACTAAATTTAGATAAACTGAACAAATAATTGATTTATGATACTGAATTTAGACAAATTAAACAAATGAGTAATATATGAAACTAAATTTAGAGTAGAGCTAGATATAGAACTACATGAATAAATTATTATAAGATATTTAAGAAAAAAAGAGACTTATTGAAAAGTAAATGTTTTTTTATTTTGTGACTTAAGATCAATAGTATAAAAAATCTGGAATTGAATTACATCAGTGAAACACAACTTGTTTTAAAGTTTAAAGGGCTGTCAGAGTGAAGGTATGAACTTTATGCCAAAATTTCAACATTCAGGTTTTAACTTTTCTCCTAAAAGTATTTCTGGCCATTAATTTACAAATACAACAAATCGCTGATATACAAGGGAAATGCATGAAGCCCAAAAACTGTGTTTGTCTGGCAATTCTAAAAATGTAAACAAAGTGACATCACTTGTAACATTTTTGCCATTCATGTATCATCAGGATTTTTTTTTGTTAAAATGTATGCAAACAGTCAAAATGTTGAAATTAAAATTAACAGCAATTTAATAAGATTTTAATTAAGAAAATTTGCATTTTTTGTGTTTGAGATTGATGTTTCCTCCAGACATGGAGAAAACTTCAAATATTTATGTGAGAGTTGCCTTAATTGGAACATTTTAGGAATAAATATTTATTTACCAAAGATGGTTTAACTATGAAAACATTTATGATTTGATTAATACAAGCAGACAACCCTACAATACTTTTAACCATAATTTGACTTAATTGATTGCACTGTTATTAATAATAAATGTGTTTTTGCAAAGCTACCATTTTGTTCCAATCAAAGCAACTGGTTCCCTAAGTTAGAACACTTTGATTCCTTAATCAGAATAGGTTGTTTTTGTTTTTTTTAAAAAAACAGTAAAATCAACAAAACCGATTTAAAATGATTTTTATCTTTACAGTGAAAATTTGAACAGTTCATTCAAAACTTATAATTAGATTAATATTACCCTGACAAACAAAGTCTACAAACAAAAAATTGTATTAAAGCTTCAACTGTCATGGCGTTCTCTTAATTTATTGATTAAAAATCACTAAATAAAGTATTATTTTTATGATTGTTATTAAGTATTTTTAAATAGCGCTTGAACTTTTTCTACAACCCAATTTTATTACTGATTAAGTAAGGAAAAAGTTCCAATCAAGATAATCAATAGTTACCAAGGAAACTTCCAATCAACGAAACTTTGGACTATAGTTACCAATAATATATAGTAATCAATAATAATAGTAACCAAGGAAACTTTTGTCTATTTTGTTACATCACTACAACATCATGCTTGCAGCAATTTATAAGATAAGTTTATATTGTTATTTTGCATTTAAAATCCCATCGAATTAAACACAAAAAACCATATAACCTATAGCGTATAGTTTACCCAGCGCAATCTATATAGCGTGAACACAAAATTAGATCACCGAAAAAAAATAACGCAAAAAAACTTTAAATCAATGGTGCACATGCATTTTTTGAGGAATAACTTTCAAAATGTGTCAAAACGTAGAAAATAAGGTGTTTTACTAAAAAAATGCAAAATATGGCCATAATTCATTTTTTTTCAAAAATAAATGCAAGTGCTCCAATTATGTCAACTCTCCTCTATATGTTTATACCTATGTCAAATAAAGATGATTTGCAAAAAATTGTGATAGTTACAGTCTGGGAACCTAAAATTTGAGATGCCTTTATATTCTTAACTAAATTATTATTCATCAATAAGTTATAAATTTTCTAAAATTATTTCATAAACAAAACTTTTTCTTGTTTACATTATTACGTTTCTGTTTGAACACCAGAAATTAGCTCATTTCAAAAGTTTTTTCCCATATATAACCATTTAGTTTAAGCATTTGACATAAAAAAATAATTGTGGACAGAAGTAGTAATTTGTGTCATTTGAACTTTTTAACACTGTTCCACTTGATTTCCTATTCTACTTTAACCCCTGTGTATATATATATGTATATATATATATATATATATATATATATATATATATATATATATATATATATATATACAGGGTGCAACAAATCAAGTAACATACGAATGTTTGTTAAAAAAAGGACAGAAAAACAAACATCACGTTTCTTTTATTTTAACATTGGCGTTTGCTAAAATTTTTAAAAACGAACCCATTACTTCAGCAATTTTTTTTCCAAAAAAATATGCAATTGATAGTTTTTTTATTTATTATAAAAAACACATATATATAATAAAAAACAATTTGTTACAAAAATTTAAAACACATTTTCAAGGACATAAAAAGAAACCATGCTTAAACATGATTACTTTCTTTAATAACATTACTTATTATTTAACTTAGCCTTACTTCAGTAAGACTAAGTTAAATAAATCTTACTGAAAAGTAATTATCTTAGCATGGTTTTTACATGTGTTTATAAAAGCATCAAAAATTTTGTTCGAAATTAATGCATTTGCAATTACTTTAAAAGAAACCATGCTAAAACATTGCTTTCTTCAAAACTGTGCTTTTTTTTTTAATTTTATTACTATCGTTAACGTAAAGTTTGTTTGCATACTATAAATATTTTTAAAAGTTTTTAAAAGTTTTTTTAAGTTTTGCTGAAATTTTTATAATTTAATAGAATATATAGATCTATTATGTCCATTATAGTTTTGATTTTTTGTTATGCGTTTAACAACACCAATTGTATGATATTATATAATACCTAATATTATGATTATAATAGTATCATATTAGGTATTTAATAATAACCTAATATAATAACTTATATATACTTAATATTTTTATACTATTATTTTTAAAGGTTTAAAAAAAGAAAAACAACTTTACTTTTAGTTCTCTTTTATTTAATATCAGTAAATAAATTAAACACACTAAATTGAAAAAAATTCCCTATTTTGTATTAATAGAAAACAGTTTACAGTCAAAAGGTTATTGCATATTAGTTATTTTCAATTAATTTGCACGCACTTTGCAAATGCAAAATGTGTATATATATATATATATATATATATATATATATATATATATATATATATATATATATATATATATATATATATATATATATATATATATTAGTAGAAAATCAGTTAACAAAAATTTTTTCCATTTAACACTGTGTTTCATCAACAAAGATTCATCAGAAATGAATGATTACATTAATAAAACTTCAATTTATACCAAAAATTAAATTACAGGAAGTTGAAAATGTCTTAACTACTGTAAATTTTTCACACATTTGCTATTTTTTTTAATGTTTTTTTAAAGAGGGTAGTTAATGTAAATACTATTTGAACTCATTTATTTTTATAGTTTTTTAGGAGAAACTTATTTTCGTGCCTACATTTAGAAATTAATTCCGATCTTTTGTTTAATAAGCATTCTTGATTTGCATGTGTAATTATTTCAAATTTTTCTTGTAGGCATAGTATGCATTTTTTGGAAATATTGTTATATGCAGGCACTGTTTTAAGGATAGACCAATTCATTATAAAATCGTCAATATTTTTTTCTTTTAATTCCCATATATATTTTGACAGCATGGTGTCTTTTGAATACTTTTTATTCTTGAAAGATTGCTTATGATTGGCAAAACGGTTTTTCCATTCACCCTCTGTTATGCCAATATATTGTTTATCAGGTACATTCTTAGAGGAAACAACACATTTATATACCACATTTTTTGATAAACAACTTCCACTCATTGGACAATTGATTTTTTGTTTACAATTACAATTTTCTGTAGTTTTTTCATTTAGGATTTCTTTTTTGTTTAACAAAACCTTATTGTGACCTTTTATAATTCTTTCCATATTTTTTGTGCAACTGTAGCTAACTTTAATTGTATTTCGATTAAAAATTTTATGTAATTTATTAGATCGCGGGAAATGCTTATCGACCAATTTTAAAAACACTTTTCCTATGTTAGTAGAAACATTTTTGCTATATGGGGGGCTGAACCAAATTACATTTCTAGTTCTATTTCGTTAATTACATTTCTAGTTCTTTTTTTCAGGGTCAAATTTTAGTTCAAAATTTTCAAAACCACTCTTTTTTTAGGGCATCTTCAAATATTCGTTTAGAGAAATTGAATACATTTTCATTTGAGGAGTTTTGGTTTAGTCTGTTATTAATTGAAATCGGGATTTGTTTTAGAACTTGGGGTGGATGGTTAGAGTTAATGTTAATATATAATAGTTCATTGTTTGGTTTTTTGAAAGGCTTATATGAATTTTCAGAGAGGTTAAATGTGACATCAAGAAAATTCACAATTTTTAAATTTATGTTTATTTCGATTTGAAAGCCAATATTTTTAAAAATTTTTATAATATCTTTTCTAATTTTGTTGAGCTGTGGACCAGATTTTCTATGCATTAATTTATAACAATTAAGCTAATTTTATAACAACTTGTTAACTATTTGAAGATTTAAATAGTGAAACTTTTATTCTTATATTTACATAAAAATATCAAAATAAACATTATTTTTACAATTTAAAATATTTTGAACATGGTTATATATATTTAGGAAAACATTTTCAATTAAAAAATATCATCATAAGAATGGGAATAATGTCCTTTCAAAACATATGGTTTACGCATCTTCCTGCTAAGCAGTTTAGTTAAAATGCAACTGTGTCGATTCTCCAATCCATAGACATATTGGGATGCTTCCGACACAAGTTTTACCGCTCGCTCAACACTCTGGGAGTGAGATGGAAAGTCAGGGATTTCAGGTTCAAAATTATTGTCAATCATATATTGGATTTGCTCAATTGAAAAATGTTGTGTTGTTGGGGGCTCCGTAAATTTAGTATTGATGATGTCAACCAACTCATACCAATGATTAGCATTAAAATTAATTTCCGGAATTTTCTTCAAATTTACTTCCAAACTTTTGTTGTTTACTCTATAAATATAAATCAAAAGCAATTACCACATTTTATGTGTCTTTTTTTTCTCTCTTTTTGTTAATTATAAAAAAATACCTTTCCTTTGAGCGGGTAAGAATTGAAAACCAAAGTTTCGTATATTGCTGTCATTATCTTTTAGCATGGCAAAAAGAATATTTTCAGGTTTTAGACACAATGCGTTGTTTTTAATGTTTTTTTTTAACAATATGTTTTACATCATCAAAGGGGAGATTATTTATTCTAGTAATAGTAGAAAAAATAAGGCGTGGGGATTCGTGAAATTTTGAAGATTTTTTTATTTCGAACCACGCTGGAGCATAAACCTAAACAATAAAATATACAAGTTTTTTAAAAAGAAACGGTTGGTTGATTGTCTCTAGTATACAAACAAAGAAGGCGAATAGCTAGTGTTAACTACCTTGCATGGTTAAGCGGTATACTTTCCAAACTGTTATGTTCTTGTAAAACACTGAACTTTTTGGTAGCAAAAACTAAGCCTGTAGCACCAGTGACAGGAATCGTCATATGGTTCAAATAGTTTCCACTCGATTGTCCATCTTCATAAATAAATATGAGGTGAAATTCAGGTTTAATGCATTTCTTTAGTACTTCTCCTTGAGGTGAGTTTATTACTTTACTTGTTTTAGTTATCTGATCGAGCTTGCTATCAACCCCAAGACAAATTAACTGTTTTTTTTGTTCTCAGTCCACATCTTCACTAACGATTTTTACTTTTGACATGGCCCTATCTAATTTGCATTTGTCAATCAAAATATCTTTTATACCAACATCATTTTTCAGGAGATATTTTATGTCATGTAGTAAAGTATTTGCAAGGGCTGCACCTACGTTTGACAAACACTCGTTTTTGACTAGTTCCATTGCAAATCTTGGAAGTTTAACCAAGTTGTATTTTCCAATAGGATTATTTCTTGGTTTCCTTGGTCACCTTCATCCTGAAAAAAAGTTAATAAAATAAAATACTTTTTGTTTCATCAAATTTTTCATGTATTTATAAAATATTTACCTCCGTAATGGTTAAACCACTTGTTTCTTCAATTAAGTTTACGTGTGGTATGATGGATTCATCTTCATCAACTAGCTTATGATATTTTTTTTTTTTTCGTTCTTTATCAAGTCTTTGAATCCTTTTGACAGAAAATCTATCAACGGAAGAAAGTTGATATGCATCTTTTGGACCAATTTTTTTCCTCTGGTCACGAAGATAAACTCTGTCTTCAAGAGGTACTTTATTACTTTGAGAGCAAAGGCATACAATATGTTCTTCTATGCAGTTTTCTTTATTACTTGAAACTTTTCTGTCACTACAGGGAAACACATCTAATGAACAGGAACATGCAGAAATATCAAAAATTGAGTAAAACCATTAGTTCCTCCGACTAAATTAAGTAAATACATTAGTTCCTTCGAAAAGTTGCAAAACAAAAATTATTTAATTTAAACAGGTAAAAACATTACTCTAAATATAATAATCATAAGCATTTACCTTTGATATTAAAAGATTTCTTTAATTTGCAATTTTTTTTTTGAACCTACTTTTAAATACTTTATATTGAATTTTAAGACCAACTTTTAAATACAACTAAGATACAATACTTTTAAATACAAAAAAGATTTGCAAAATTTAAATTTAAATGGGTGTAAACGATTAAGCAAAAATTTATTGGCTTCTTAAAACAATCGCGCTTTTTAAGAAATCGTTTATTGGTTACTTTATAAATTCGAAACGAGATTATTTAAAACAAGATTAGTAGACTTAAAATAAAATCTTTCAACATTTGAAATTAACAGTTTAACAAAACTAGTCCAAAATTAAGACTTGAAATGTAAATCCGCAAGCCATTTTTAAACCAGGATACTCGAGATTTGGCAAAACCTCATTTCTAACCTTGACACAGTAACTGCAACATTACGCAACTTAAAATTCAAAAAAAAAACTTAAATCGACCTACCCAAATATAAATATATATATATATATATATATATATTTTTATACATATATATATATATATATATATATATATATATATATATATATATATATATATATATATAAAATATATATATATATATAATATATATATTATATATATATATATTATATATATATAATATATATATATATATATATATATTATATATATATATATTAATATATAAAATATATATATGTATATTATATATATATATATATATATATATATATATATATATATATATATATATATATATATATATATATATATATATAAATATATATATATATATATATATATATATATATAAATATATATATATATATATATATATATATATATATATATATATAGAAACACAAACACATTTTCATGTCAAAAAATAAAATCTTATTTTATTTTAACATTTATTTTTGTTTTTTTTGTTTTAAATAGAATTCCAATTGAAAATAAAATTGAATAGTAAACTTACTCAAATCCGGATCAGTTTGCCTGTCTAGGGTTAGGGTGGTCGGATGAGCTAGAAATGTGACTGTTAAATTAGGATAGGTTTGAAAGATAAAATGTTCAAGATTTTTTGAATTCTATAGATAGACTGGTGTTGTTTAGACATCTTTGAAGATTTTTTTTTTCTAAAATATGTAGAAATAAAGTCAAGAAACGAATTATTCTTTTTAGTGTTGAAATTCCACTCAATCTAGTTGCCAAGATCAATAGTTTTTCATGTTCAAGCTTGCTTTTTGACTTGTGGTCATCTAGAGAAAAAAAAAGGCTAGTGGAAAACCAAGATCTAAAAGAACACCAGCAGCAATAAGGGCTCTCAAAACCAGGCTTGGTAATAACTCTGTGAGATCAATCAGGAATATGCCCAAGAAGGTTAACATGGGAATGAAAAAATGAGAACACTTAAAAACATCCTAGTCACAAGTCTTTCCAGGAGACACAAGCAGATTTCCGTCTTGTTTGAATATATAAAAATTTTATATATAGACAATTTGGTCACGGCCATTTGCAAAATTTACATTAAGCGTTTCAATGCTTTGCAGAAAAAACAAAGAAAGCAAAACTAACAAAATAGGAAATTAAAATAAATTTGAATAGAAAAAATCTTTAATAAAATAAATTTAAATATTTTGTGTACTGTTTTTATTTTTGTTTTTTTAGAGTGGTTTTTTTTTTTGAGCAACAAAATCCGATAAAGCAAAGCAAAAAAAAAACAGTTGGCATTAAAAAGAGTAGTTTTTCTATATTTTATATGTTTTTTTAAAGAGGAAAGCAAAAATAAAAATTGCTATTTGTATGTAAAATATGTTTGTATAACTTTAATGTAACAAGTATTTATTGTCCCTATATGAATATGTCTATGTAATGCATGCATATATGATAATATACACTCATACATTGGTTTGTTCATGTAAGCATATATACGTATCTACTTTTACTTTCTACTCACTTTTTTAATTATATAATTAACTTCATACACGGAATGGCTGTGGTTTAATCCTACTACTATCCAATATTTCATTGTTTTTCTTTTAAAACTCGCTGTCATATATTTGCTTTGTAACCATTTGTCTTTTCTTTTTTGTAGATAATAAATCTTTTTGTTGTAAGTTTTTAAATGGTACACACCTCTTTATATTCAGATTTCTTATACCATTTAAGTCTCTTAGTGTATTTTCTAAGTTTTTATGGGGTAATTTAATTAAACTTCAATTTTATGCGGTAGTGGTAGAGCGTTCTCCTCATAACCAAGGAGTTCCAAGTTCAATCCCCACTACACCTCTGGTAGTACGATGCTCAACTTGTTTCTCCGCGGAGCAGCCTTGTTTGTCAAATTTCATGTTTCGGATTTATAGAGTTGAGAGAGGTTTGTAACCGCAACTATAGTAGCCTCTTTGACTTCGACTGCAGTGGCCTTCATGGCCTTGGGGAGGTCAATTGAAGTTAAAAAAAAATATATAGTTATGCCATGCCATCTACACATTTTTCATATAGCCTTAATTGTTTCATATTGCCTATCTATTCCTTTACATTTTTTATCTCCAATCTTTTAGCACTTTGTAATTTTGGATACCTGTTGCTTTTTTCATTTTGCTCAGTGTGCTCAGTTCTACCTGTCCCCTTTCTTTTGGTCTACCATGTTATTGGTGAAATATACATAAACAGTTGTTAATAATAAATCTTTGCTTGAGTTCTGTGCTTTTATACTGGACATCTGTACGACACCTTTTAATAGTTTTTAGCTAGCTCTAACTCTAATATAATCTTTTCTCCTTCTCCCCTGAGGCTTTCACTAAAGTAACTGGTTATCAAGTCTGGTTGCGAGTGGTAAATGTTAATGTTACAAGTATATGTATTGCAAAAAAATCTTTTGAAACACTAAATTTAATAACAACCACCTTAAAAAAACAAAAACAAAAACAGTACGCATGTTATTTAAATTATGAATTTTTTACATTTTCATTTTTTTTCATTTTCTATTTTGTTAGTTATGCTTTCTTTGTTTTTGCCGCAAATATTGAAATGTTTAATATAATAAAACTTGCAAATGACCAAGTTTTCCAAGTAAAAAGCTTTTTTGTGGACAAACAAAACAAAAAACTGCACAGTTTTCCTGGTAGAGTTAGGTAATGGTTTACGGTGTTATATCCTCAGACGGTCAGACCTCAGACGGTCAAAAAATGCCTCTAGTTTTTGTTAAAAAAGGGGCATCACTACATCCTTAAGCGTTCTAGAAACAAAAAAAAGGGGCATCACTACATCCTTAAGCGTTCTAGAAACAAAAAACACAGAAATGGCTGTGCTCAAACATTAGAAGTTTTTGGCCAAAGAAAATGTGGCCACCAAACTCACATCAACCCACTAAACTATTCTAAACTATCCAAACTTTATTCCAATATTGAGACACTGAAGACATCTTTGGTCATACCATGGAAAAAGATTTCAGTAGACTACATTAAAAAGACCTGTCGTAGCTTCAGGTGTTGCATAGCAATAGTTATAGAAAAAGAAGGTGGACTTTTTAAGTAAACAGTTTTTTTTTACTTAATTTAAATATTCTCTTTTATAAAGTTTTGTCAGAAATAAGAAATAAAGCTTACTGATATTTTTTTAAATGTGTAACTATAGTCGCATTTTTTTTGGCTCACCCTGTAATCTCCTTCCAATTTTTTTCGAATTACCCTGTAATCTCCTTCCGATTTTAAACATTGAAAAAAAATTAATTGAAATCACCCCTTGCTTGAAAGACTGGTAACTCGGTTTTGTAAATTAAGTTTAAAGGGACCTCAAACCTCCAAGACATGTTTTGTTCATATTGAAGCTAATGATAAAAAAACGTTTGGGCTAAATTTTTTTGATTAAAACAAAAGAATAAATGCATGCCAAGAAAAATTATTTTTTTTTTTTTTAGTCGAAGGTTTCCATCTCTGTTATTTTGTGGGCCAAATAGTCTTCATTGTATACGCTGCAATTTACAGACTTGATAATTTATTCAAGCGTATTTTATTCCTCAGAGTTTTAGTACATATCGTCATTCCTTTTTTTGTTTGTTTAAAAGATCGATTAAGGAAACAAACAAAAAATTAATGATGTCATATACTAAAACTCTTAGAAATAAAATGCGCTTGAATAGATTATCAAGTCTGTAAATTGCGGCATATACAATGAAGATTATTTGGCCCACAAAAAAGTGGAGATGGCAAACTTCAACTAAAATATAAAAAGGTAATTTTTTTTTGGCATGCATTTATTCTTTTGTTTTAATCAAAAAAATTAAGCCCAAACATTTTTTATGCGTCATTCTCTTTAATTTGAACACAACATGTCTCAGAGGTTTGGGATTCCTTTAAAAATTTTCAAAATTATTTTTTAAACTTCTAATATTTACATAAATGACATTAAAATAATTATTTTTATTTTTAACTTGGATTGGATTTTTCATCCGATTTAAAATCATTAATTTTAAAAAATTTAAAAGCATTTTCAAAATAGTTATATATATATATATATATATTCTCTTATTCTGTTATAAATGACTGTAAAATAATGTTGTAATAATGTTTATATGTAATGATTATAGTAAATAACAATATAATTATTAATGTATATTATTGTAGATATTATTAAATTAGGATAAAAAATAACTACTATAATAATTTATATATTGAGTACTTGGTCAGCCCAATTTGGCTAGCAGCATCTATGTCACTAAATTAAAAAAAAATAAGCTCAATTTTTATTGTTTGCTAAACATAAGTTGTGAGTTTGCTAAAACCTGAATTTCTTGCTAATAATATGTAATTTTTGTAAGAAAAAAACTACAAATTGTATGAGTCCAGAAATATGATGGTATATAAAAATTCCAAAGCATTGGTGTTAGAAGAATAAAATGAATGAATGAATTTCTGCATGAAAAAAAAATAACAGTGAAAAGATGCCTCATTTTTTTAATGACAAGGCATGATCAAGAACTTTTTTTTGTAGAGAAAGAAAAGAGGTGCAAGAGAGATGAGAGTTGTAACTTTTTTAAAGATGAGCTTTAAGCTACATTTTTAATGTATCTTTTTTAAACAAAGGAAAGGTATCATTAGAACAACCATTCATTAATTTAACAAAAAGCGCACACCCCAAATATTGACAAACCTTAGCATATGCTGACTTTGCTACTGGATATCTTTATATCAGGTATCAATAATAAAAAATAATTTTTGAAGGCATAGAGAACTCAGTATGATGCTATTCATCATTACTAACAAAGAAACCTGTAAAATGGGTCATGGGAGGTATGTCAAATATGTTAACTTTATCTGTTAGAATTTTTATGTGACAACTTTTTTGTTTTAGCAATAAAGATAATCAAAATATCCATAAAAAAAAAAAATCATAATTTTTCGCAAATAGTTTTACATATATGAAACTTTATGTGATAATAATGGGTTCAAGTAAGTCTTTAATTTTTAAATAATAAGTGGTATTTTTACACTTACAGATGTTTGTATATAATTTTATATCAGTGGATTTTTTACACTTACAGATGTTTGTATATAATTTTATATCAGTGGATTTTTTACACTTACAGATGTTTGTATATAATGTTATATCAGTGGGTTTTTTACACTTACAGATGTTTTTATATAATGTTATATCAGTGGATACATTTTAGTATCACATATTGTTTTTTACATTTGCAGATGACATCTCTATGAATAATAATGTATTTTTTATACTTGCAATTTTTATTTTTTTATTTTATTTTTTATGCATTTTATGGAGAAGATCAGCATTTATCAAAAGTCTCTGTTGTATCAAGAGCAATAGCCCTTGTCTTACTGCTTCCATTTTGTGCACAAAAGAACCTGTTGTTAACTAGTCAACAGTATAATGAGAGGATCTATATTGAGTGTCAGAGAGTATTAACAACTTAAACAATATAAGATATTTTTTTGTTTAAAGATTCTGACTTATATATATACTGGGGTCAGATCAATCTCCTGATTATTTAAAAATAAGAACAGGTATCATTGTTCAGCAGCCAGGAAAACAAGGTTCAGTTGAGATTCAGTTTAGAGAGAAAAAAAGAGGAGAACTTTTACTTTACTTTTCAGGAGAACTTTTCTGTTCTCATCTACAGACTGTCATACTTTTGTACGACAGTCTGTAGATGAGTTTAAGTGACAGTTTTGCAGGAATGTTGCCTAATTCATTAGCTGTAGCAAAGTTGAAAGCAAAGAGAAATAACTTAAGCGACAGAATCAGGAGTGAATTTGATGTCTAACATTATTTCACTCTGTAATTTGTAAGAAACATGAAGAGTCGATTTTTCGCAATGATTAAAAGACATTTGCTTTCAAGAGAATTTTAAATTATTTTCAAAAAACGATTACGATTAGTAATTGCAAATAACAGCTTGAAGGACAAATCCATGGGTAGAGTGAGTCTTGGTTTAAAACCAATGAAAAGGAATATAAACTTCTAGGCTTGCATGAATCTTGGAGAGTTTGTTAGAAGTGTAATTTTCAGCAGATTGAAATTTATAAGACAAATAACATCATCCTAAGGAGCATTACAAAAAAAATTCATAAAAGGAATCAGTCACCCTTACAGTAGTAGTTGGAAGTGCAATGAGAGGGTTAGTTGGATGTAAAAAAAAGCATAAAATAAAAAAGTTATTGAGATATAAGCATGGTCTGAACCACCAAAGGTAAGGTACAAGTCAAGGAGTGAAGGTAAATGATTAGGGTAAATGATCTAGAAAACGAGTCACAAAGTTACTATAGGTGTGATTTTAAGTATCAGAAGCAAAAATTTTGAATTTCAGTGTCAGCAGGGTCTATAGTGCTAGAGCCAAGTCATTCAGTGTAATGAGCATTAAAATCGCTAATAACAACAATATTGGAAAACAATAATTTGCAAAAAATGCAAACATTTAAACAAAAAAATATCCTTCCTAAACCAGAGAAACCTAACCTTTTTTATATATAGGGATAAAGAAAATTGATCAATTTAACCAGAAACAACATTGTAAAGAGTGCAGTCTTGGGAAGAAAGAAAATGATAAATAATAAAAAGAAAGGTGTAGGAGTTTTAAACAATAGTCTATAAAAAAATATTGGTACCTAAATATGTTTAGACCTAGTATGTGACTATTGAAGTCTTTGTAGTTTAAAATATCCGTTAACACTAAGATCAGAATTTAAATATCATTTTGAATTCCACTAAGAGTAACTAGATCTGCTAATTTTGTGTGAGGTATGGTTTTTATATAAATCAAGTAGATCAAAATTTTATTATCCTAGACATGGAACAATATAACTCAGGTTTACATCTATACCAGCCTATGGGATAAAGGAATGGGAGGCTAGTCAACAAAATTTTGCTGCATATTTTTCAAGTCTTTGTTTTAAATTTTGACCAATAGCCTCAAGACACAGAGAATTTTAATTCAGATTTAATTTTTTTTAGCTTTAGTCTAAAAAACCAAATCCTAAATGGTAGCAGGACATGTATTAGGGCTTACTGGATTTCTTGTTACTAATAGCAGGATGATTGTCATGGTCCTAATCTTGACCTGATTCTTTTGCTTGTGAACTTGACAAAGTTAAACTGGCTTATTTTATTCAAGAAAATTTGTATAGCTTTTTTAGATATATTTTAGATATATATGTCCAAACTGTGTAAACCACCTGTTCAAATTGTGTAAATCATTATGTCCAAAGTTTAAATCAATTTTAATATAAGAACTTATCAATTTACTTGTTGTTATGTCTGAGCAAAAAAAGTTATCAGTTTATTTGTCAAATTACAATGTTAAATATATCCCAAATTTTTACAAGGTTTTTTTTTAATTTAGCGACATAGATGCTGCTAGCCGTATTTTAAATCAGTTTTGTTTTGTTAAAAAATTTTAATTGATTCATTTATAAAGTACAAGTTTTTAAATAAAGACACTTAATTTATACACTTCATAATTTTACAGATTTTTATTTCGGAACCAGATCTTTTATATTCAAGAGAAAACATTTGAAGGATTGATGTCTTTATCAGAACTGTAAGTTTTACAAATTTTTTTTTTAATAGTTTGATTAAAAGAATGTAATGATCATAATGCAGTATTTGTATTAGTATTGTATCTGTTATGAACCAGTGAGCTTGGTATTTGTATTAGTATTGTATCTGTTACGAACCAGTGAGTGTGGTATTTGCAGACTATGACAGCTAAAGTTACATAAACAGTAAACAAATTTATTAATCTTACCCAGCATGCTTTGCATACACATACTATTACTTTTCATTTAAAATTTTTAAAAGATTTAAAAAGATTAAATCCTCTGATGACTCCAACATCTCTTCCAGATACTTTTATATTTAATTTTTGTTGATATGTAATTTTTTGTGATTCAAGCCATAGTTATATACTTAATTTTATGACTCGAAAACAGTTTACTACTGTAGCTTTCTGTCCTTGATTTTTTATAAATGGTTTGTTTTATAAATAGTTTGTATATAGCCTGTGTTATTGGCATGAGTATACATTATGAATGAAACAGATAAAATGCAGTGAGAAAGTGAAGATAGCATAACTCTTTGTTTTCTATTTTTCAGAAAAACTTTGATGCATTGAATGTGACTGTTGCATAAGCTGTTATTTTGTGTTTATCCTTAAACTCTACACCTCCTTCCACTAGATTTTTAAAATAATTTTTTTTTTAAATGATAATTATTTTTGAAATTTTTTCATAATTTCACTTCTTTTGAGATCCAGCATGACTTTTAAAGAACTTTTTATTTTTTTATAATATTAGGGACCCGTTTGATGTTCAGGATGGTCTTGAGGGACCCCTAAAAAATTTTTTTGAAAACTTTTTGAATTTCAGTATTATTTTATTATATAGAACATATTTAGAGGGCGGAAGCAGACATTTAAAAAAAAGTTGTTATTTGGGACACCCTAATATATATATATATATATATATATATATATATATATATATATATATATATATATATATATATATATATATATATATATATATATATATATATATATATATATATATATATATATATATATATATATGTATTAGGGTGGTCTAGAATTAGATAGTAAAAATTAAAAGTGTTCCTAACCACTCTCTACAAGGCTAACTTTGTTCTACTATATATAAGGAATAACCATGCAAAAAATTGGACCAGTTTGAGCAATTTTAGAGGTCAATAGGATTTCAACATTTTGGGTAAGCACCTAATTTTACGGCATTTTTGTAGCAGAAATCACATTGTTAAGTGTTTATACATAATTTTTAGTTTTGTTTTTCTGAACAGCCCTACTGGGACACCATACAAAGTAATTGTTCTACACCTTTTCAAGATGTATTTGAGAACTTGAAAGTTGTAATTAAGAAAAGTAAGATGTAATTGAGAAATACAACATGTAATTTAGAAGTCAAAGTATGTAATTAAGAAATACAACATGTAATTAAGAAATTTTAAAATGTAATTGAGAAACCCAACATGTAAATAAGAAATCGCAATATGTAATTTGAAAAACAAAAGTTGCAATTAAGAAATCGTAATATGTAAATGAGAATACATGATAGAAGAAGAGTAATGGAGTGTGCTGAGCGAAACAACGATTGGGTGACTCAGGCACAAACTTTAGGTGTCAAATATAAGACAGCATACAATTGGGTTTGCAGCAGAAATTTAAATTTTATTGGAAGAGGTGGTTTTAAACCAAAAAAATAAACTGATGATCAAATCGAAGAAACACTAAAATGGATTGACATTGGTGGCCATTAAAACAAGGATTTTAAGGCAATTTAATATTAGCATCAGCACAACCACAATTGCCAAATCCCTCAAAGGCAGACTATTTTCATTTAAAAAAGTACACAAGGAGCCTACTACAATGAATAGTAATGAAAACAAACAAAAAAGAGCTGAATATGTTAGGAACATTAACAAACTCATCACAAGTGGTCATCAGATAGTTTGGTTGGATGAAACAAATTTTAATATTTTTTGTAGAAAAACACAAGGACGTGCCAAACAGGGGAAAAAAGCAATAATGAAAATATCTTCTTCAAAAGGTGCAAACATACATTTGATTGCAGCTATATCAACAACAAATGTTGTCATGATAAAACTCGCAGAGAATCATTTAAAGCAATTTCTTGCCCTAACAACCAAATCCTCTAAATGATTCTCGGATGTAACCCACTTAACCAGTGGGTTACATCCGAGAATAGTTTAGAGGATTTGGTTGTTATAACAGACAATGCTCCATGTCACGCTCATTTAGAAAGGGTGTTTGAAAATTCACCGGCTCAGTTGTTGCGATTAGGACCCTACAGCCCAATGTTAAATCCAGTGGAAGTTATCTGGTCCAAAATAAAAATAAACGTTAAAAATGTTATTTGCATTCCACCTGTATTCGATGCTGGGATTATGGAACAACAAATGCAATATTTAGAAAGAATTGTTACTGCGGCAAAAAATACAATAATGGGAGGTGATTGTAATGATTTTAAATATGGAAGGCGTCCAAGTTGGTGCTTAACTGAATACTGCACTGACTTTTAATGACATTGTTTAAATTTAAATTTTAAATTTTTATGTAAAAAAATTATTTGTGTTTTATTTATTATTTATCTGAAATCTCATTTAAATTTTTCATAAACAAAAATAAAAGAAAGTTTTAATTGACACCCAATAGAATTTTTCCAGTTACGGCCTTAACCTCAAATGCGTTTTTTATGACTTTTTATATTTTATTGATAGTATATTATTTCCAGCCTTAAATTACAAAGCATATTAGGACTACAAAATTCCAAATACAAAGAACTTTATATCCTTTATACTTTTCTCAATTACAACTTTTATCTTCTCAATTACATCTTACGATTTCTTATTTACAACTTTCATGTTCTAAATTACATCTTATGTTTCTCAATTGCAACTTTCATCTTCTAAATTACATCTTCTTTTTTTTTTTTTAAACATCTTCGCTTCCAACAAGGCTGCAGGCAGCCACTAATTAAAGTTGGAAGTTACTGAAAGTAAAAAGATGAAGATTGTAGAGCAAGATAACGATTGACGGACGACTTAAAAGATTGCAAATTATATGAATCAGGAAAGCAAGATCTTAAAGATGTTGCCGGATACACCATAAAAAGAAAGCTTATGGAGAAGACCAGCATGACAAACTTTATCAAAAGCTTTTGAAATGTCAAGAGCGATAGCCTTAACCTCTCCACCTTTATCTAATGCACGATAAAACCTGTCAGTTATTACTGTTAGCAAATCAGCTGTAGAACGACAAAATCAAAATCCATATTGATGGTCAGAAAGTAAGTTATTAGATTCAAGATGAGAAATTAAGTGTTTGTTAATTAAAGATTCAAAAACCTTGCTTATGATAGGAAGAAGACTTATGGGACGATAGTTAGACGAATCAGATTGCTCTCCGGAATTTTTGAAGATAGGGATAACAGATGCCGCTTTCCAGCTGGCTGGAAAGCAAGACTCTGATAAGCACTTGTTGAATAGTTTTGAGAGTATAGATGACAGCTCCGGAGAACACTTCTGCAAGACAATAACAGGTATGTTGTTGACAAAACCTTTTTACAATTGTTTCTAGCAGTAATAAACAGACGTCTGTTTTCTGGAGAATTGTTTTGCTGATAAGTTGTAGTTAAGAAACGTAAGATGTAATTTAGAACATGAAAGATGTAATTAAGAAATATAAGATGTAAAATAATTGTATAAAATGTAAAAAATAAATGTAAAAAATGTAAAAAATAAATGTAAAAAATAATTGTAAAAATTGTAAAAGATGTAAAATAATTGTAAAAAGATGTAAAATAATTGTAAAAAGGTTTTGTCTAACTCCAAAACCCGCTATTCTCAGGTCATGAAATCTCGTATCTCATCTCAAAAATTAGGCTCTTGCAACTTCTGGAGAATCTTTAATAATATCAATAATAAGGGCAAATCTTTAATTCCACCTTCTTTTATGGTTCAGACTTTGTCACCTCACCTAAAGACAAAGCTGAATTGTTTGCTAAAAACTTTTCATCAATATCATCTCTTGATTCCACTAGTTGCGTTCTACCTGATATTGCTAACAAACAGGTTGATCCATTGCTTGACATTCATATCACTCCAGCTTCTGTATCTAAAGTGATTTCCTGCCAAGACTCTTCTACAGCTTGTGGCCTGGACAACATACCTGTTATAGTCTTGCAGAAGTGTTCTCTGGAGCTATCGTCTATACTCTCAAAACTATTTAACAAATACTTATCACAGCCTTGTTTTCCAGCCTGCTGGAAAGCGGCATCTGTTATCCCTATCTTCAAAAATTCTGGAGAGCGATCTTCTCGTTCGACAGCTGACTTGCTAACAGTAATAACTGATAGGTTTTATTGTGCATTAGATAAAGGTGGAGAGGTTAAGGCCATCGCTCTTGACATTTCTAAAGCTTTTGATAAAGTTTGGCATGCTGGTCTTCTCCATAAGTTTTTTTCTTATGGTGTATCATCTTTAAGATTATTAAATCCAGCATCATCTTTAAGATTATTGAATCCTTCCTTTCCAATTGTACTATAATAGTTGTACTCGATGGACAGCACTCTTCTTCTTATTCTGTAACTTCAGGGGTTCCTCAAGGTTCTATCCTTGGCCCTATACTCTTTTTAATTTACATTAACGATCTTCCAGATATTCTCACATCCAAGGTGGCATTGTTTGCTGATGATACTACCATTTATTCTTGTTGTGATAAGAAATCAACACCCTCTGATTGCTTGGAGGGGGCATTTGAGCTTGAAAAGGATCTCACTTCTGCTACAGCATGGGGCTCACAGTCGCTGGTGAATTTTAATTCAGATAAAACTTAATTTTTTTCAGTCAATCGTTATCGCAATAATTTAGATCTTCCTATATTTATGAACGGTGATGTACTCAATGAGTCATCTACCCTTCATCTTCTTGAATTAACTCTTACTTCCAATTTTTCTTGGAAACCTTATATCAAATCTGTTGCAAAATTAGCATCTGCTAAGGTTGCACCTCTTTATTGAGCTTGTCACTTTCTTACTTCGGATTCTATTCTTCATCTCTATAAATCTCAAATCCGGCCTTGTATGGAATACTGTTGCCATATCTGGGGCGGTTCTTCCAATGATGCTCTTTCTCTTTTAGACAAGGTGCAAAAATGCATTGTAAACATAGTTGGACCTGCTCTTGCAGCCAATCTCCAACCATTATCACATCGTCGTAATGTTGCTTCTCTTTCTCTTTTCTACAAATACTATAATGGGCACTGCTCTAAAGAGCTAGCGTCTCTTGTGCCATCTACTATAATTCATTCTCGTGTTACTCGTCATTTAATTAAGTGCCATCCTTTTTTTGTGACTGTTCCTAAGTGCTCAAAAAACGCTTATTCGTCTAGTTTTTTTCCTCGAATATCAGCTCTTTGGAATTCGCTTCCTTCATCTTGCTTTCCTGATTCATATAATTTGCAATCTTTTAAGTCGTCCGTCAATCGTTATCTTGCTCTACAATCTTCATCTTTTCTCTTTCAGTAACTTCCAACTTTAATTAGTTGTTGCTTGCAGCCTTGTTGGAAGCGAAGATGTTTAAAAAAAAAACAAAAAAACTTTCATCTTCTCAATTACATCTTGCGTTTCTTAGTTACAACTTTCAAGTTCTCAAATACATCTTGAAAAGGTATAGTTCTTTGTGTAATTTGTAAACAGCAGACATCTTGCCATCAGCAAATCATTTTTAAAAATTGAAATTTTTTTAAATATATCGTATTTTTGAATTAAAATAGTTGTTGTTTTTAAAATAAAATAAACATTGAACATTTGAACATAACATTCATGAACAGTATAACAATATTTACTATTTAGTATTTTTTATATCCACAAACAGGTACTTAATTACATAATGGCAGCTGCAACAAGAAGTTCTGCTGAAGTTTAGCTTGTCAGCCACCAACCAGTTCTCTTCAGCAAGATTGGCTACTAACGCTGATGCCATCCCAAACGGTGATGCAGTCCCAAAAATTGTAGGAGGCCATACATCAGGCAAACAGAGTATTCGCCAGCTAGTGACAAAATCTTCAATGAGGATATCGAAACTCTTTGGACGGAGATGGTTGTCTACTACACCAAAGTCATAGGAACAGCAGTCTCGGGAAGATTACCTCGAGCTCCTTCGGCTATGTCTTGTCTTCCTCGGTGGAAGCAGTTTTAAGATGGAGTTCCAGTTCCGAGCTCTAGGAGCAATGCATCATGCTTGATGGATGTCGAAGGCCATCTATTCTCTAAAAATGGTGCTATTTGAAGGCCAGTTGGAATTAACTGCTAAAGAAAAGCAAGGTCTGAAGGAGCTGGCACTCTTTGTTTCTCTCAATTATGGGCATTTCTGGCATGAGGCTCCACTGGCTTCATACACTCCCCTGAATGATGCAATGATGATCAGACTTCTCAAGAAATATCCAAACCATATCATTGCTGATGCGGCTTACACTGCATTTACTTAACATCTGTAGTTCTAAATATTGTTCAATTTGCTTCATATTTTTACAGAAATTCTCTAATATTATATGAAATAAGATAAGCCTTGTGGAGAACAGAATTTCCAAACTTCGTTTTTTTGGACCACCAAATATATATATATATATATATATATATATATATATATATATATATATATATATATACATATATATATATATATATATATATGTATATATATAATGAAAAAATTTGTCTTATTTTTTAAATATATATTTTGAATTGTTGTAAAACAATTTAAAATATATTTTTAATCTATATAATTTAAAACAAAATATATAAATATATATAAATACATCTCTCAAACTCGGAAACACGTTTTTTTTAATTTTATTTTAAAGTATATATTTTATTTTGATGAATTTAGAAATCTTGGTGTTAATAACATATCTGGTCTTGCAAATGGTGCTTTTGATGGACTTCCAAGGCTGTTGGTGTTGTATGTATATGTTGTTTATCATAAAGTTTATTTGTTATAGTATTTACATAAGATTTACTTGTGTTTGGTTGTAAACCTTAATAATACTTATAACTATTTAGACAAATTAATTCAAACCGACTGACAACTATTCCTTCTGGAGCATTTCGAAATCTTAGGTCATTATATCGCCTGTAAGTTCTTTGTGTTATTTTTGTAAATTCTAATCAGTTTTGCTTTGATATGTGCATATCTATTATTTTTAAATCAGTAAATAGTAATTTTAGATCTAATAAAAATATTATTTATACAGCAGAAACATAAAAAAACAGAAAAATATTGTTTATACAGCAGAAACATAAAAAACAGAAAAATATTGTTTATACAGCAGATCACTTTTTTTTAAAGTTTAATTTTTTCTCTTTTTTTTTTTTTTTTTGTTTATTAACCTCCCCAAGGCCAATAAGGCCACTACATATGAGGAGGTTACTTGTGGTTATAACCCTCTCTCAACTCTATAATTCCGAAACACGAACCTTGAGGCCGCTGCGCGCAGAAACAAGTTGAGCTCGGTTCTACCAGGGGCATGGTGGGGATCGAGCTCGGAACCTCTCACTTATAAAGCAAGCGCTCTACCGTGACACTACTACACACTTCTCTTATATAAAAGTCAATGTAGTTATTCTGTTTATATTGACATCAAACCTAATGTTGTTGATAGTTGTATGTGCTATAGTTGTGTTGATGTTGTTCAGTAAAAATAGATCACTAATTTCTTTTTGTGCTAATTTGATGTCGTTATTGCTATGCTTATTAATTATATTGCTGAAAACTTAAATGACTGTTTATCATGTTTGTGGGACTCTTTGAAGCTTAAAAAGTTTTTATTTCGAGTATTGTACTTGATGTTATCAAGGGTAATATAATCAAATTGTTTGAATAAGTTCATTGGTTTCTTGTAAAAAAATTGTTTGATTGCATAGTTTTAGTGTTCTGTATAAAAATCAATGATAAAAACTATGTAGGTTGTATGCATTAAGTTGTTAATTGATTTGAAATATGTCTTTGTTTTGAATATTAGTTTTAAGACTTGAGCAGTAATAAAAGTTAGGTAGAATGAATGTTTTCAAGAATTGTAAACAAACTTTGAAGGCTCAACCAAATATATTAATTGTTGAGAATAATTTTTGAGAAAAATTTTTTTTATTTGTTAAGTAAAATGTAGTTTGCTATGACACCAAAGAAAATTTATTAACTAATTTGATTTTAAACTTATCATTTAATATGATTGATGTTGGTGATATTATTTTAAAAATTTAGTCTTTGTTATTTGTTATATATTTATTATATATTTGTTATATATTTGTTATATATTTGTTTATATTGGTATCACTTGTCATAAGTGTCATGTTATCTGCAAATGTTGATTCAAATATTATCAAATATTCAGGTAAATCATTGATGAAAATCAAAAAAAAAAGAGGTCCTAAAATGTGGTATTACCACTATTAACTTGTTCTTTGTTAGAATATGCATTTTTAACTTTTGTAAATATTTTTCTGTTATGAAAATAGTTGCTTATTAAGTTCAAAGCATTAGTTGAAAAACTTTGTTTTTCAATTAATGCTTTGAACTTTTCAAACTTTTGAACTTTTTCAACTAATGCTTTGAACATATCAACATTTGCGGATGATATGACTCTTATGACAAGTGATACCAATATAAGTTGAAAAACTGTTTTAGCTTCAAAATCAGTAATTTGGAATCTACTAAGTCAAAAGCTTTTTTGAAATCAATAAATATTAATAATGTAAAGAATATTTTAGAATTACTAAGCTTTACTTTAGAGATAAGAACATGCAACGCAGTTTCACATGAATGATTGCATCTGAAACCATAATGGCCATCATTGAATAAATCATTTTATTCAATGATGACCATTATGGTTTTAGCAATTATTTGTTCAAACACTTTTGTTAGTGGAGATATTGTAGTAATACTTCAATCACTATTGATATCATGCAGGGCCTATTCTAGGAAAAAAATTTGGACGGCAGTACCTCTCCGTCTCAGAGAAATTTAGCGGTAGATCTGCTTTTTTGCGCAAAAAAAACAACATTTGACATAAAAAACATTTAAAAAAAAAAAATTATCCTCAAATTTTAATTTGGACAGCACCCAAATACGGTCAATGCTGTAGAAAACAGTCTAGAATAGCTCCTATCATTAATTTCACCTTTTTGATTATGAAGTCGCATAATACTACCTATTTTAAATTCATTTGGAATACTGCTTGTTTCTAGACATTTATTGAATATAGTTTTTAACGGATTGAATCATATGACTTTTTAATAATTATCTTTGGAATATCTGAATAACCACAGCTGCTTTTTTCTTTAAAGTTTTTAATCCCATCAACGATTTCATATTTATTAATAGGAAGAAATGAGAAATTTAATTTTTTTTTAATCTTATTAAATGTTTTAAGGTTATTAAAGAGATTGTTAATAAAGTTGTAAGAATCATTAAGTACACAATCGGTATTAGATTTAAATGTACTAAAGAATTTGTTGAAAAATAATGACTTTCCAATATTTGAGTAGGCCTACTTATTGTAAAGAATATAATCAGGAAAGGAAGTATCTTCAAAGCTTGATTTAATTTTGATGAATTTTGAATAGAAATCTGTTGTTCAACGTATTTAAAAGCCATTTTGTTTTAAATGTTTTTATTACTTAACCTCAACATTTTACAAAAAAATGCTATATATAGCATTTAAAAATACAACTTGTGACTCTTGTCAACAATTAAAGATTGTTTTACAAAATGTTATAATAATAAAAATATGCAACGTGTGACTTTTGTCAATAATTAGCAAAGCTAATTATTGACAAATTATTGACGCACTTAAAATCACAACATCTCTGACACACTTAAAATCACAACATCTCTGGTGCACTTAAAATCACATCTCCTCCAGCTCAACAAGAGCTCATGCATAATCATGATACTTTCGGTTAGGGACTACTTTTCTCCCATAGTGAGTGAACCGAACAGACTGTAACTTTGTCTCACAATTTGTTGGATAGTTTTGATCAGCGCAGTCCATACTATTGTCAGCTTCACCATTGTCCAGAGAATTTATTTGAGAACTTGGATCCTCGTTTATGGCGTGTTTTGAGCAGAGTTGTTAGTCATTGGCCTTGGTCTTGGCCTTGGCCTGGCCTTAAGGCCAAAAATTGAGGCCTTGGCCTTGGTCTTGGCTTTAAAAATTTTGGCCTTGGCTTTTATTGTTTTGTCCTTTTTTTTTATTGATTTCGTTGAATTCTGCGCATAACCTTGGTCTATTCTTAGAAAGTGTGGTTTTATTGTCACAGCACTTGCTACTTACAGTTTTGTTAATAATTGGCCTTAATGTAAAGCAAAAATTGAAGTCTTTGGTCTTGAAAATGTTTGCGTAGGGCTTGGCCTTGAAGCTCTTAATCTTGGCCTTGTCCTTAAAACTGTTGGCCTTGACCTTGTTCTCAGCCTTGTAACCTTTGGCCTTGACCTTGGCCTTGCTACTTTTGGCCTTGTTAACATCTCTGGTTTTAAGTTTGTTTTTCGGGAGGTTAACTAGTGTCAAATGGTAATAGTCATCACTTATTTTATCTTCTTCTTTTTTGTCTACACAACAATGCATATGATAGTGTATGTCGACTTCAGCTGTTAAACCATTATGCAATGCCACTATACTTCCTTTTAACCATCGCTGTGTACACTGCGTCATATGCTTGAGCTTTACCCACACTTTATTGCCAATTTTTCATCCTTGAAACTTAGTCAAGGACTTTTGAGCTAATTCGGCTTTGTCAATTCCAGGAATTCAGATGCATTTGTATTGTTGGCAAAAGATTTTAAAAAGTGTGTTGTGTTTTGATGGAATGTTGTTGATTAAGAATACATACATGGGTATACCACATTTTGCTCTTGCATTCATTCTTTTTACCATCCAATGAACTCTTTCAACAATTCCATTTCCTGATGGTTTTTCAACAGCTCAATGGATAAGTCTTATTTTCCATTTTGACGCCATAGCTTGCATATTCTGAGATCTAAACAACTTAGAATTATCTAGGAGAACTTCAGAAGGAGGTCCAAGCAATGACCATATTGTTACTAACAATTGAACAACTATTGCTGAACTTTCGTTGCTTAATGGTGTCCACAATATGTATCTGCTTGGGCCACAATCAAAAAAAGTGAGATATAACAACAAATCAACATGAGTAACATCGCAGGGTGCTCTTTTCCACACTTTACTGACATCAAGATTTCCTTTATCCTACAAAATCACATTAGGATCAATCGAATTACATTCATCACATTCAGGGACAACTTGTTTCACTGTGTCTCTGTTGACATGGATACCAGCATGCAATATTTTTTGTTGTTGGTACCCATGTAACATTTACATTTATGGCATAACCCTCAACTAATTTTCCAAATATTTGAAACCTTTGTCGAATTAGCATTTCGCATTGCTCAACACTTTTTACATGTTTGTCATGAGTCAATTCAGAAATTAACCAACTGAATACACTATGAGAATCAGTTTTGATAGAGGCATCACTTGGGTTCCATGTCAATGCCATATTGAGACCTTAAATACATGCATCCAGTTCAGCTGCGTTGATATGCATTGCATCAGACTTTGGTCGGAGCCATGTTGCATCTTCTTTTTTTTGTCACCATGCATTATCACAACTCCTTTTGCCAACGAACTTGCATCACACCATACATTAAGAGATGCATTTGACATTCCATACACCTTTTGCTGGATCACATTTTATGACTTTATCCACAACTTCCTGCATCATTTCATTAACATACTTATTTGTAATAGGTTCATTCCAGCCTACTTCATTTGTACATCTCTTTATAAAGTTGCATGCAAGTCTCAACCATCCAGCAACTAGTAAATTAGCAACCAGATTACCACATAATGAGAATATATCCCTCTTGGTGAGCACATTTTTAATAATAGGAATCTCACGTCCTCTCTTCCAACACATTTCCTTTGTTGATGGATTTACTGTTACTTCTGATCCTAGTGCACAAACTGGGTTTTCACCAAAATATTCAGGTGTTTTTGCGCAAAGACTTCATTTCTTTATATGTGTCACCAGTTTTCTTCCATTTCCATTGGTTGCTTAGGTGTCATCAACGTATCCTCTTGAGAATTTTGGAAGTGCAGAATTTTGTTGGAGAACATATCACAGTATTGAGCTCATCATCACTGGTGCTAGGTTCAAACCAAAGCCCAAACGTGTAAGTGCATATCGTTGATCTTTGTAAATGACAGTTTGGTAAGGCCAATGTTGTTTATTCACAAGAATTTGTAGATATGCTTGTGTTAGATCCACCACCGAGTCGTTGCTATTTTTACTCATGAGTCTCAATCCCTCATTGCATTATTGATGACATCTGCATCCATTTTAGAGGCTTTTACATAGATGTTAAGTTTGCGATAATCAAGCACAGGTCTTATTTTCTTTTTATTATCTTGAATGAGGCACATCAACGGTAGTAAACCTTTAGCTTTTCCCATAATTTTATCGTCATATTTGATGAGTATGCCTTCTTTGATCCATTCATTAATTTTGTTGTTGAACACCTCACAATGTTGGTCAAATCTGTTATACTGACTTGTTCTGTTTTTCATTTTAGGTTCGTTCTCCCACTCCTAACTTACAATCCATTTTTTGCCATCAAAATAAGCTTTGCTTGTTTCAGTTTCAATTGTCGCAGCACAAGGTGTCGATGACAACTTAAGCAAAGAATTACAGAATTCCAATTTTTAATCTATCACACGTCTTTATTAAATCCATACCCATAATCATGTCATATTTGTTTATTACTTTATCCACACTTAACATCAATGCATCCACCAAGCATCCATTTGTTGGGTGGTGTGTTTTAGCAATAACTTCTTTGCATCAAATTATTCCGCCAATTGTTGCAACATCTACTACAGTAATCACTATATAGTCAGACAGCAGTAACTTCTTGGTGATGATTGTTTGGGAGAAACCAGTATCCACAAGCACTATAGCTTTCCTTTCGTTTATTACCAAGTCGATAGTAGGTAATATTGTTTATGGATGAGTTCTTTTAGAAATACCTGATGTGAACTTGTCCCATTTAAGTTTTCCTGGTTTTGTTGACATTTGTAGCAGTCCTTCGCAACATGTTTATGTGAGAATTTCTTGCATAAAGAGGTACATTCGCGTGCAAAGTGATTTAATGATTCACAGTTGAAGCATCACATTTCTTTCTTCGTATATAACTTGTTATTTCAGTACCAGTTGTACGGTAACTTGCATTTACTTCTTTATTTACAGATAAACATGCCACATCTAATCTAGTTTGTACAATCACAGATGCAGTTTTGACACAATCGTCAAAACAAAATCGCTCAGCGCGTCAAAACAAAATTGCTCAGCGCAAAGTCAGCCATCTCTCTCTGAAGGCAAGAACTTGCAATCTTAAGTTGCTCGAATCACTCGATGAGCAAATGTCTGTGTTGATTCTTCATTGCTATGATAAGTTTTACCAAATTTATACTGTGGGATTAATGATGATTTTCTTATTTCCAGCGTTTCCAATTTCATCACTAATTCTTTGTACGAAATGTACCTCAAAAAATCCTCTGGAACTTCTGGTGCTGTTAATTTTTTGATGGTCTTGTAAGTCTTCAACGGCAGAGCAGCAAGCTCTGCTAAATAAATTGCTTTGGCTGTCCATCCATATTGCAGAGATAATAGACACTCCCGGTTTAGCTTGTTCAAGGTATTTAAAAGCCATTTTTAAATGTTTTTTTTACTTATCAACAACCTCAACGTTTTACAAAATTATTCGCTATATATAGCATTTAAAGATACAACTTGTGACTCTTGTCAACAATTAATGATCATTATCAGGGATTATCTTTTTCCGGAGATATTCTGAATTCCAGATATTTTTTTCAACTTTTAGTTTTTCCAGATTTCTAAAAAGTCTTCCATAAATACAAGTTTAAACAAATATTTTTGCAATATATATGTTTTTAAACTTTTTAAGTCATTACCAATTAAAAAAAGAGAAGTTTCAAAAAATTGGGGGAAGCCATTAGTTTAAATTTAAGTTAAGACAAATATGGGGGAAATAAATTTCGGATTTTTCTGTATATCGTCGTATTTAAAAAATCTGGAAAACATTTAAAAAAAAATGTTTTCCAGATTTTTTAAATACAACGGAGATGATCTCTGCATTATACAAAATGTTATAGTAATAAAATTATGCAACGTGTGACTTTTGTCAATAATTACCAAAGCTAATTATTGTCAAACTATTGACGCACAACAAAATCATAAAAATCTTTTAAGTTATTAAAATTTTTTGGTTCTTTTTTTTTCAAATAACTTTTTAATAGTTCAGATTTTCAGGTTTTTCAGCTCTTGATCGAACCATTTATTGTCATCTTTATTCTTGATGTGTATTTTAGGGAGCCTTAGGGAGGTGAATTAACATTTTAAATAAAAAATGAAAGAATTTTTTTTTATAAAAAGGCAGGAATGTTGTCCAAACAAAAAAGAAAGTTTGAATAAAAAAAAAAGTAAAAGTATCAATATTTTTTTTCTCTCAATCAAATTCATTTTAAAACATGCGCCTGAGCTTTGTTACATGCCATACTTATATGTACATACAGTACATACAGTATGGCAGTGTAACATGGGTATTAAAAGTTGATGATATTTAGCATCTAGAACGAACAGAGATGATAATAGTCACATTAAGGTATATTATGATGATTTGATGATGATTTTATATTATGATGGTTATATTATGATGGTTATATTATGATGGTTATATTATGATGGATGTATTACGATGGTTATATTATGATGGTTATATTATGATGGTTATATTATGATGGTTATATTATGATGGTTATATTATGATGGTTATATTATGATGGTTATATTATGATAATTATATTATGATGGTTATGTTATGATGGTTATATTATGATGGTTATATTATGATGGTTATATTATGATAGTTATATTATGATAATTATATTATGATGGTTATGTTATGATGGTTATATTATGATGGTTATATTATGATGGTTATATTATGATAGTTATATTATGATGGTTATATTATGATGGTTATATTCTGATGGTTATATTATGATGGTTATACTATGATGGTTATATTACGATGGTTATATTATGATGGTTATATTATGATGGTTATATTATGATGGTTATATTATGATGGTTATATTATGATAATTATATTATGATGGTTATATTATGATGGTTATATTATGATAATTATATTATGATGGTTATATTATGATAATTATATTATGATGGTTATGTTATGATGGTTATATTATGATGGTTATATTATGATGGTTATATTATGATAATTATATTATGATAATTATATTATGATGGTTGTATCATGATGGTTATATTATGATGGTTATATTATGATGGTTATATCATGATGGTTATATTATGATGGTTGTATTGTGATGGTTACATTATGATGGTTATATTATGATGGTTATATTATGATGTACATTAAGGTATATTATGATGATTTGATGGGTGAAAATTCCTTTTTTGAAAGTTTCTCCTGTTACATCTATAGGTTTGTTTTATATAAAAGAGTCCCAAATGACCATTAAACATGTCCATAACATTATTCACAAAAAAAAAATCTTAAGTATTTCAACTGGATACTCGAAAAAATCAAAATTTTATAAAAATTTCAAAAATAGTAACTGTTTTACATAAATTTTATTATTTTAGGTTTTTTGTATAATAAACGTTTTTAACATTTTTTAATATTTTTATCTGAATTGATTGTTTTATTATAATTTTTAAACTTCACTAATTTTTATATTAAATAATAAAAAAGTAATTTTTACATTTTTAATCATTTTTATTTTTAATATTTTACATTTTAAGCGGTTTTTTACAGATTTTTTTGACATTTTTATATAAAATATGATTACTAAAATAAAGTTTATAAAATTTCACTTCTTTTGAGTACCAAGTTGATATACTTTTGAAGAAATTTTTGCATACTAAGATTCGTTAAATATTTAAGGTTCAAGTGTTCCTTAAAATATTTTTTTTAGAGAAATTGTTAAATCAAGTGTTATTTTATTATATAATACAAACCTAGGGGTGTTACAGAAGAATCTTTTAAAAAAAGTAATTTTTGCCCCACCTCAATGTATAGTGTGAAAAGATAAGAAAAAAAAAGACAGTTTTAAATACTCTAGGTCAGGTTATGTTTATGATCATCGTGATCATCCTGCTACTGATAACATGTAATCCAGTACTACCTGTCTCATGTCTTGCTGCCTTGTAGGATTCACTTTTCTAGGCAAAGCCTAGGAAATAAACTCTGGCTTGAAATCCCTCACATTAGGGCTCTTGGTGGTATAAAGGCTAGAGATAGTGGCTTGATAAAAATACTCATCTTGGGCAGATGTTAACTCCATTAAATCAATCAATCTTGTAGAAGACCTCTTAACCAAAATTTTTAGGGTTAAGCAGAGTATTTCTGTTGACCAACATTAGTGTGATTCTATTTTTTAGTTTGTCATGCAAACCTTTTCTAAGACATGAATAATTGTATTCTAAGAGAAACTAAATAAAAAATAATTAAAAACTTTACTAGGTCAAAAAAAAAAGTTACTTTATGGAAATAAGACAAAATTATTTCATTTTTTTAAGTCTTTTTTTATTTTATACATAAGCAAAAGAAATACGACAAAGTTTATAAAGTGAAGTTATTTTTTATTCGACATTTGCATAAACATCAACGCATTCATCACATATACAAATCATTGATATTGAAAATAATAATTTTTAATAAAACAAACCTAGCCAATAGCTTATAATCATCTCTCCAGGTTTTTACAGTAGGAGGAGGATGAGGTGTTTTATGCAGGATATTGTATGATTCTTTCAATTGCGGATACTTATTTTTTAGTTTTTGAATGAACTTAAAATCAGTTAGAGTAGGCGATTTTGATGGTGTTGGCAAGTGGAAAATTACCATTTTTTTCAAAACAAGGTCCAAAATGTGAGCATTGCATCCATAATAAGGAACAGGCCTGTTAAATAGCTTAGATCTTAAAATCCCTACTACTCCACCAGAACCATCATAAGATCCACCTGAAGTAAAATGGAATAACTTATTTAATTGTATTATTTTATTATTTAAAAATAAATAATTTTAATTTTACTAACCTGTATTGACAGAGCAGGTGTCACAAATTATAAGGGATATTTTATGCACAACATTATACTCTAACAATGTTTCCGTTATCATAGCGGCTAGATTTTTAGAAGTTCCGCTAGTATGTAATGTTTTGAGACCAATGTACCAAAATATTGGTCCATCAGACTGAAGGGCGATGACCATGCGTTCCACTTTTTTAATCCCATAATCATATGGTGCCACACCTTTTCCATCAAAGTGTAATATAAAGGATAATTGAACAGACAAAGCTTCTTTAAGTTTAAGTAGAGTTGTGACTTGCAACCTTTTACCAGCTTTAAAAATAGCCGATTGATTTGGAGTTGGAATGTCACTATGGAAATAACTTAATGAGCGAGTTACACTAACTCCTTTGTGGGTTGAGATACCAGCTTCTGCGCACATAATGGCAATTGGCATCGCCTTAAACCAAAAGTAAAATTAATATAAATTTAATAAAAAAACTTTTTTTATTTCCAAAAATTATTATTACTCACCTTTGATTTAAACTTCTGTTTGGGTCGTTCAAACAAAGGCTGAAAATCATCAACGTTATCATCATTTTCAGAGCTTGACTCTGTGTACAGTTGCTCTACATAGTCAAGATCCATGTTTTTTGGTATCAACTGCCTGTTAGCAGGATGCTCAACAACTGTTTGGCTGGTTAATACACAGCTCTTTCTATCATCCATTTGATGATTGTAGAAGATCTGCTCTTCCCTCTTCAGCTTTATATTTTTATTAAGGATATCAAATGGCATAAAAAAATCCATATTCGATTTTCTCTTCAAACTTAATTTATAAGCATTCACAACTTCATTCAATTTTTTTGTGATGCCAGCTCTGGATACTGAGGGCATGCTAAATTTCACATTCCAGAGCTGCTCCAAATCTTTTGCTATTATTTGCATAACAGCTCTTGATGGTCGTGCGGGGCGTGTGTCAGCTAGATGGTGATAGTAGCCAAGAATGTGGCGGACTTCTGGAATAGTCTTGAAATTGGCTAAGGATTTAGTCCGTAATCCATAAGGCGCTGCTGAAGCAAGCAGTTCCCGAGATTCCTTTGAACACGGTGGTATTAAGTTGTTTGCTTTTCTCTTTAATGCTCCTTTAGCACTTATGTGGGACATATTTAGGTAAATATAATTATAACTAAAATAGAAAATGGAATACAGTTATTTTATTTCTAATCCACCAATAATTGTTAAGCTAGTTTTATATTATATTCACTATTAACTTCAGCTAATTAAAAAAATATCATACAAATTATCCATTTTTTTGCCTAAGTATTTTGTCTTATTTCCATAAAGTAACTTTTTTTTTTGACCTAGTAAAATTTTCAAATTTTTAATTATTTTTTATTTAGTTGCTCTTAGAATACAATTATTCATGTTTTAGAAAAGGTTTGCATGACAAACTAAAAAATAGAATCACACTAACCAACATCGCACCCCTTCTTCATCTTTTAGGCTGGCATAGAGGTAAACCTGTGTTACATTGTTTCCTACCTAGGATGATGAATGCTGGATCTTTTCAGCTCTACTTATTGCTTTCTGCCTGTGCCTTCTTGATAAGGGCTTTAAAATTTTTCCAGTTATTTTTTTAATTTAGTAAAACGTTAAAACTCAGTTTAAAGGTTCTGAGTCCAGCTGATAATAAGGTTTTCCAAACTCTGTTGTTAATATGATATTTGTGGTTTCGATTTTAAAGAACTCTGGAGAATACTCTGATCCCTCCTACTACGCTCGATTAGTTTTCTATATTTTATCTTTAATTAACAAATTTTATCTTGAGTTAAATAATCAGAATGGATGATCTTCTTATTCCACAGCAGACTTGCTAATTGCATTTACTAAAAAATTCTATCCTTGCGTCGCTGCCTTAGATGGAGGCAGCGAAGCAAAGGCTATTGCTTTTGACATGTCAAAAGCTTTTACTAAAGTTTAGCATGCTGATCTTCTCTGTATTTATTAAATCTTCTGTCAACCGTTTCCTTGCTCTTTAACACTATTCTTTGTTTTTTAGTAACTTCCATATATATATATATATATATAATATATATATATATATATATATATATATATATATATATATATATATATATATATATATACATATATATGTGTGGGTGTATGCATATATATCTATAGATGTGTGTGGGTGTGTGTGTGTATCTATATAGATATATATAGATAGATATATATATATATATATATATATATATATATATATCAAGCCTCGGAATTAGGATAATTGATAATTTATATATATATATATATATGTATATATTGTGTATTAGACTAGTTTTTTGCTAAATAGGTGACGCCTAACTGTAATTTTATGATGAGCTTTAGAATTTAACTACATGTAACCAATTTTTTATTAGGGCTTGTTTTTGATATTTTAAATTTTCTTTTAGCGTCATATTTTTCAATAGCATTTCATTCATCGAAGAAGGTTCATTTGATCATTGTGAACGATTAAGGTCAATGTATGTGATTTTATATTTCATCAATTGCATCCAATGAAAAAAGTTTTAAAAATTTTTTATATTTCAAATACAGCGTTTGGTATGCACCATTATCGCTTGCACAATCTAGCAAAAGGTTACGTCTAATAAAAAGTAACAATTTGCAATGTGACTGCAATATATTATGGCTTAAAACATGGTTAAACAAAAGAAATGTTAACACAACAGTTTTTTGTGAGAAACCTGATTTTTTATCAGGAAAAGATATTTCCAGTATTAATGCAAGTTTGTTCAAATGTGGTATATTTTATATTGTATATTCTACATTTTATATTCTATTGTAGCATAATAATCTCATTGACTTATTTATTTTTAGAAGATATTGGGATTCATATTTATTTGAGAAAACTTATTTTTTAAGAAAACCCTGACGAAATGCATGTTACCATATCACCAAAGTCTGTTGTCTCATTACAAGGGTCTACATTATTTTTGAAGTGCGATTCAAATGTTGTTGCCAATTTTACATGGTTAAAAGATGGTGTTTTGCTTCCTTCATCAGATTCTTTATTTCAAATGACTTCTGGGATTTTATATATAAAAAATATACAAAGAACTTCAGCAGGTCATTATACGTGCATTGCAACAAATAAGCAATGGTCTGGAGTAGCATTTTCTAAAGTTTCTATAGGAAGTATTTTAAATATTTTATATATTTGTTATATAAAAATATATAAATATATTTATATAATATTGTTATATAAATATAATATTATTCTTAGAACTAATTATTTTATATAAAATAAATATATCCTAATTTTTTCAAAGATTTATTAAAAAGTCAAAACACTTTTTTAGTACGAGCAACAATTTTATCCTCGAAAAACGAGACATTTGTTATCGAATCAAATCAACCCATAACACTACAGTGCAATGCAACCGGAGCACCAATTCCATCACGTATTTGGTTCAAAAATAGTGTTCCTTTTATCTATACTAAAAACTCTGTTCTTAACTTTAATGGCGATTTACACATATTCAAGGTATTTTCAGGATGCTTATATGAAAACTATATTTTAATTGCATTAATTATAATTTATGAGTTTAAGTTTTTTGAAGTTGATGATTTTTCCTCTTTTTTTATCTTTAAATTTTATTTTTAAGCTAACTAGTGCAGATGTTGGTGTCTATAAATGTGAAGTTAATAATGATTTTGGATTTGATTCAAAAACTATAAATTTACTCTTTAAACATGGTTAGTTAAATTTAGATATTAGAAATTTTTGAATTTTTATACTTCAATGTTTTTATAAATCGAACTTGCAGTTTTTATAAACAGAACCCTTCAGTTTTTGTACTGCTATATTAATACTGTGTTATAGCATAGTTACAAGAGTTTACAAAAAGTCTTTTCCTATGACTATAGTTACATTAGTGATCCTGTGGAATAACTATGACATCATGTTATGTAACAGCGCTAACTTTTATCTCAATTATATCTTTTATATTGTATAATGGCATTGATACCTGCGATGTTTTTAGGATAAAAAGTAGGGTTACTGTCACCAACGATTTGAGTTTGGTAACTCAAATCGAGGGTGACAATCACCCTGCTCAAAGCATGGGTGATTGTCACCGACAATCACCCATGTTTTGAGCAGGGTGACTGGCTCAACTTTTATATATATAATTTTTATATACAAACAAGTAGTGCAGTATTATGTATATTATTTTAGAAAAGAAAATACTTAGCCTTAAAAAAATTAGAAATAAAAGATATGATGAAAGATATGAATTTTTTTGCAGAATAAATTATAAGCAATAATAAAGGGCATTTTTATTTCTGTGCATGAATTTTTTTAAATTTCATTGTTTTAGCAACTAAAATCTGGAACTTGAAGCGATAAGCATACTATTATGATTTTCTTAAGTAACAATTATTACAAAAATATTTTTATCATATTTTAGGCTACCGGAATAAATTAGATATAAAATTTTTTATCATTTTTATTTTTTTTTATTTTTGCGTAATAAGATTGCTACAGTCTGAGAAATATACAAAACTATACTCTTGCTAGAAATAATATATTAAATATGAGTTTTATAAGTATAATATTTCACTTAAAATACTCACTAGCAATTTATTTTCATAAAAATAGCTACATGAAATTGACTAATTCGCAACTTCCGTGCGTGATCATTTGTGAACTGCATTTAAACGATTGCTGTGACTCAATGATATGTAATGCAATCTTGTAACTTTCTGGGAATCTTTACTAATGTTAAAAATATTTAAAAAAAAGTATACAGCTGAAACTTATATTTTCCGAGTAATAAAAGTTTATTTATCTAGAACTAATATTTGAGTTTTTCTGCTCTGTGCGTGATTCCGCTTTAATTTAATTTATTCTTTGATAACATTACTAATGTATTTCTTACTAATGTATTTCTTGGCTCTTTGTTTTCCACTGGAAATCTGTCCTTTTGTACTTTTATCTCACTCTGCTAAACTCTTTTTAACTTATTATTCAACTCTAAGGCGTTCACTGCTCGGTGCAGCTTCACTAAAATGCATTGCATTTACAAAAAGTATTTAATTTCCGCGTGGACTGCAGAGCAACGACTATCTTCCTGACTACCATATGTATGCTAGGTAAATTTATTTACCTAACAAAACCTACAAAGAAGATTACCTACAACATTAACAAACACATCCTTATGCACATACACCTCACATCCTGAATTAACACTTTACTTTTTTCTTTTTTTAATTTGTTTTGATTTTCTTCTATGATTATTTCTTATATTCTAATTATTAAATATTCACTGTATATAACACAAAGTCAGCCATGCAATACATGCTACTAACTGTTTTTTATAAAAAATAAATAATTATACTCCACTTCGGATACTCCTGGTTACATTACAGTTAGTAAACGACTGGGGCTATGGCCGGGGCTAGGTTTGATAACACATAGCCGCAGGGGCCAGGTTTATGACCGGGGCTGCATTAATATTAATCGATCCTATAAAAGTAATGTTTTTAATTATAACTCATATCATAAATTTTAATTAAAGATAACATTTTTATAGGATCTATCAATATTTATGCAGCCCTGGTCATAAACCTGGCCCCGGTCGCGGTTATATGTTATTAAACCTAGCCCCGGCCACAGCCCCAGCTGTTTACTAATTACAGTCACGTCACATTTGCACAGTTAATCTTTTCACTTATACAAATACAAAGCATACTTTTGTACCACATACATCTACCTATTAGGCTACAAAACTTCATATAATTTTAGATTATTAGTTGTAAAATATTTATACAGATTATTAGTTGTAAATCATATATATAAGTTTTTGTTGCTGTATTGGTATAATTCTATTTAAATTTTGTAGAATATCGAGTTGTAATAGTTTGTTATTTCTAAGATACATGTTATTGGACTTCTAGTATTCACATCTAGCTTACGTTACACCAATTTAAATGACTTTCAACAATCTTTGTAACTCATACCACCAAGACATGCTAGTACAGTAGTCACACACACGTTCACTACATTGGCTATTTACATTACATACACAGCTTTGAGAACTCAAAACAGTTCACAACTCTCACTGAACTATGTTATACGTCGACAAACCACTGCACTTATCGACACTCATGTCAAAAAATTACTTACAATTGTATGCAAGTTGTACTGAACCCCACTAAGTGTCTTCTGGTCTCAGTGTCGATTCAGAAGTCCTGATCGGAAACTCTGAGAATAGTCCTTTTTGGGTAAACACAATGCCTTAACAAGATACCCTGGTGTAAACCCAGAGTGGAACTTCTTTTGGGAGACCAGTCTAGGGCGAAAGTTTTGTGCTCATACTGTACCATGTGGCACGAATCCATACTGTACTCGAGACACCCATACACACTTATATCTATAATGTATGTTTTTCACCCTAAAAATACAGACCACATGATAACTACTTATAAAACGAATAAATCTGCTCCATCACTGATACTGTCTATACATCACACTTACGCTTGATACTTACGACAATTCAGTAGAACAACAGTAAATGACTCTTACTTATCTCGACTATTGTTTATTGTTATTGTCTATTTTTACAACATTTTACTTATCAGTTTTTTAGTATTTTTCTACTTTGAGGCTCTTTGTTTTTCACTGGACATCTGTCCTTTTGTACTTTTATCTCACTCTGCTAAACTCTTTTTAACTTAATATTCATCTCTAAGACGTTCACTGCTCGGTGCAGCTTAACTAAAATGCATTTCGTTTACAACAAAAAAAAGTATACAGGTGAAACTTATATTTTCCGAGTAATAAAAGTTTATTTATCTAAAACCAATATTTGAGTTTTTCTGTTCTGTGTGTGATTCCGCTTCAAATTTAATTTATTCTTTGATAACATTACTAATGTATTCCATTTTTTGTTTAAAAATATTTATATAGATTAGAATTAAATGATTGTAAATTGGAAATCGCCAGTTTTATTTTTATGAAAATAATAAACAAAACATATACGAGTTTCCGTGCGTGATTTTTTGGAAATACAAAATATAATAACAATACATAAAGCAAGCATCAATAAAACTATCCGTACTACACTATGAGTGGCAATTTCATTAGCGAATCTATCATGACTGATTTAATATATTTAAAAAAGTCTGTTATTTATTTTATAAACGTCAGGGGGAAAAGTTAATTATTTAATTAAGCTAATTTAACTAAGCTAAATTGACTACAACAAAATGCTATAAAATAAAAAAATGCTTTTAAAATAAAAAAATGCGGCTAAAAGTATCGCTGTACAGTTAGCCAGAAAATTGATTCTTAAATGCTTAGAAGCAAATCCTCTTAAAAAATCTACTCAAAAGAAAAAAACCTGGTCCCATATTATATATATATATTTTTTGTACAACAATGTAAGTTGTGTCTTGTTACTTCCCTAATATCTAGTAATGATATTGTTTGTATACTAAAAATATAAATTTTGGAATCCTTTATATAAATAATATTTATGCAAGTTTTGTTGTAATATTATAAAATATATGTATAATATACGATTATGATTATATAATGTGTTATTGTTGCGCATTGTCATATATATAAAAATGCTTATACTGTGTTTAACTTTTGAAACTTTTTAGTCAATAGTATTGCTTAAAACAAAATTTAACGCTAATAAAAACCGTGCATTCATTTCCAGGCTTAAATAACTCCTCGACGCACAATTTAAAGAACAGCTACAACGTAGCTTTGGTGCAGAATCGAAATATCACTTTTGTAAAAGATGACTCCGTGGGAGATGAACCAGAAGATAATAAGCATTATTAATTTTTGAATTGAATGGCTGAATACTAGATAACACTGGATAGTTGCTTTGTTAGCCAGTAGAAAAATGTTTTTTTTTCCTTATTTTTATCGAATCTTAAATCAACGTTTTTATCAAATTTTTTTACTGAAATGTTATAAAATCATTTAATAAAAGGTCATGCATGTAAATTTTATTTTTATTTTTTAATGCTCTTAATTTTGTAATGAGAAATATAATTTATTATTGCTCCAACGGAAAGTTAAGTTTTTATCAAAAACCCAAAACTGTATCGGAAAAAGCGAATGTACGGCAGTAAAGTGGTACAAATGAGTTACAACTTTTGAACAACTGATTGACAAGACATTGACACATAAGGTTTTGGCTTAAGTGAAAAAAGTTACATTTTTTTGACAAGATTTACACTTTTGTGGTACGAGAGTTTTTTTTCTTAACTGTTAAAGTAAAAGTTACCTAGTTTAACTTCTTCAGCTTATGAAAAGTTTGTATATATAGTTTTGTAGTGCCTAAATAACCTTTCTTAACTTATAAAAGTCTTTCAAATATTTCAAGAGATGAAACAACGCTTTATATGTATGTGTGTGTGTGTAAAAACACCATGTAAAGAATAAAAGCTACATTTGTATATTAAAAAAGAATTTGAAAATGCAAAATCCTTATATAAAGTCCTTTTTACTGTCGAATTTTGGTTATTTAAGTTTCGAGTTTGAAGCAGAAACAAGCATTCCATGACGTTTTTCATAAGTTGTGATGATCTTAAATACTCTAGATACTTCTTTGATCAGACGTTCAACATTTTGAGAATGGCATGGAATATCAGAATCTTGAAGAGTGCTATTTGTAACATTGGTTAAGAGATTTTTATTGTTCACTTCAGATAAAATTGGAGGAGGAGAGATATCAACATTTGACCAGTCGATCATTTCTAAATATGAGGAAGCATGAAACTTAAGAGAAATTTTTTTTAGAGAGAAAACACGTACCCCATCAGTATTATCTCTTCTACATGCAATAATTTTCTTTGCTGCATCGATCGCTTTTTTCTTGTTTTCATCTTTAATGGCTGACAACAAAACACTTTCGGGATGAGCGAAATAACAGTTTCTTTGCAATACTTTCTGGGCGATTGCTATTATATCAGAATGATTAAGACTACTAACACTTTTCATAATCATGAAAAAAAAATTCGTGCTCCTTCAATTTTTCTTGATTAAAAACCAGCAGAAACAGTAAACTTGAATGACGTAATCAACAATTTTTATCAGACTAATTGTGGGTTTTATCGTCGACATGTATAACTGAAGCAGGCGATTGGCAAATGTGAGCCACCTGGCATGATTGAGATTTCCGGGAGGAATATTTGTGAAATGCTTCTTCTTTTCTACATCCAAATTTTGGAATTCTCGGATAACAGCATTGCATGCTTTAAGTAAGTATTTCTGATCTTTACTGAGATCATGAATGACGTCATCAGGCATTTTAATGAGTCCATTTACACTAGCAAAGTCAACTATCGGTAGAAAATGAACATCAGACGATAGTTGTTTCTGATAGTTGAAAAAAACTATCAGAATCAGAGACGTAATATAAATATTAGGTAGTCCAGCAGGAAATTTAAAACAGGTATGGAAACGACTGCTTGTTACCTAGATTTCCATTTCCGTTTAAAATAAACGCAGAATTTTGTAATGAGAAACTTATGTTTTAGGCAACGCTAGTTGGGAGGACTTAGGGGGAGGCTCGCCCACTTGTGCCCTATGCTGAATCCACCACTGATGTAAGGGTGTTTCATTCTCAAAGATGATTATGTTAATTGCAAAACGAGGGAAATATTAGGGAAGAAACACGTCTGTAGTTTTTTCAAAACTTTAAAACTTTATTTATAGTTTTAAAATAATTCTTTTTACACTTTTTTCGGCTTCATGTTATATACTAACCATTATCAGAAAAACATTTGATCAAATTTTTGGAAAAATTGGTTATTGTCTAAGTTTCGCCGTATTAAAAATAACACACAAAAGCATTTTTTTAAATCGTATGACCAAAAATTTAATTAGAATTTGGCCAAGTTTTTTTTTTTTTTTTTTTTTTTTTTAATTTTATTTTGCCGTATAATACTATTTACAATGAGAAAAATCGTTTACATATATAATAAATGGCCGGAGCAAGTAGAAGACATACTGTCTTATCACCGAGCCCCGTTAACATTGAAGTCGTCAGTTAATATTACAATTTAAAAACTTTAAACATAAAAGTATATATATATATATATATATATATATATATATATATATATATATATATATATATATATATATATATATATATATATTTCTACAAAGATATTATAAAACTTATAATAAGATATTAAAATAGCATAAGTTTTCAATAACAACATATTTAAATGAAAAATAAAAGTCTGAAGATCCAAAAAAAAAAATAAGTTATGACTTTTTCACACAAAAAACAAACAAAAAAAGTAGATGAAAACCTATTCAGTTTATATATTTTTTTATTATTTTATAATCAAATTTTAAAATAAATATTTTAGATCGAAATTTTTTCCTAATAAGAAACGTTTACATACTATTTTGAATTGTTCAAAAGATATGTTTTGAAGAATGTTATTTTTATTAATTTTTTGAAAAAATTCATTCCATAGAAATGCTCCACGATATTGAATTTGGAATGAACTGAGTTTGAAATAGAATCTTGGAACTACAAAATTATCATTTGAAAAATTTGTGGGGTACTTATGAGAAGTTTTAGTAAAGTAAGAGTGAAATATATTAGGCGACAAACCATGTTTAGATTTAAACATGAACAGCATAACTCGATATATGTTAAGTTTATAAACATTGAGTGCATTAAGTTCCATTAAGAAAGGCTCTCCATGAGCAGTTATCTTAACGCCAAAAATAATTTTGCACGCAATTTTTTGTTTACTATAAATTTTTTTAAGCTTTCCATAGTTGCTACTTCCCCATGCAATATTGCAATAGGATAGATAACTATGGATAAATGAAAAATATATAATTTTTAAAGACTTGATATAAAGAAATGGTTTAACTCTATATAGAACAGAAATATTTTTGGAAATTTTATTTTCAATAGATTTAATATGAGATTTTCATGATATATTTTCATCTAATATTATTCCCAGAGTAATTCCATGTCAAAACAACCAGGCCATGTAACCCTATGTCTTTGGATTTTTTTTATATTTTTACCATAGTTAGTACATTATAAAATAAGATAAATCCCAAAATTTCAAGGTCTAACTCCCAACGGTTCGTGAGTAATGGTTGTTTTAATTTTGGCTACTATTATTGTTTTGGTCATTTTCCGCCATTTTTAATTTTACATTTCTCTTTATAAAACCATGCCTTTAAACGTGTGAATTCTAAAAATAAGTGAATTAGTTAATCTCAAGATGAGGAATTTAAATATATAAATAAAAAACTCATTTTATTATTAAAAAGTACCTAAATATCAATTATAAATGTTAAACTAATGGACACCTGCCACTGTAAAATTTTTAGGTGTGCGGTAAATTTTTTTAGCCTAAAATTTCAAATTAGGTCATTGTATGTTTGAAGAACATTGTGTGAAAAAATCATTTATGCCAAATACATAGTTCTGTAAATATTTTACTTTTGTACTAAAAATGTATATATAATTGCAGGGGCGGACCACGATTTTTTGGTGTTTGAGTTAAATAACTTCCAGCTAAGTTCTATACTCCAAACCTTTGAATGTTCATACTTATGTCATTTAAGGATGTTTGCAAAAAATTGCGCTACGAAGAGCCTGGGAACAAAAATACCCTAAAAAGTAGAAATCATCCGCCCAAACGTGAAGGGAATTAATTTTTCCAAACAGAAAAATTACTTACTTAAATAAGACTAAAAATTGTACATATTTTTAAAATTTTGTCAAAAAATCATTTGGTATTAAGAAGGTATAACCATGTAAAGTTTACAACCCCCTCAAAACGAGGGGGGTTATTTAATTAGGTATGATTTCTAAACAAATCATTATTTTTCAATGAAATTTTTTTACCTTAAAGAAATTTCTACCTAGTTTAGGATATTAGAATTCATATTTCAAAAAATTTATTTCCCCCACGTTTTAGTTTTCTAATTTTTAGGGTATTTTTGTTCCCAAGTTCTTTGCGGCGCAAATTTTTGCAAAACATCTTTAAATGACATAAGTATGAACATTCAAAGGTTTGGAATATAGAACTTACCTGGAAGTTATTTAACTCAAACACTAAAAAATCGTGGATCCGCTCCTGAATTAAACGTGCAATTTTTATTTCTTTTCCTAAGAGTAATTCCATTTCAAAACAACCATGCCATACAACCCTAAATTCTCTGATTTGTTTTTCAATTTTCGCCAAAGTACTTTAGGAAAAAATGTTAATTCCTACCTAAATCTAAATCTAAGTGGTTCTCAAGTTATGAAAGTTTTTTTAATGTATTTTTTATTTCCTTTTTGTTCTTTGGTTCCTTTTCTTTTCCAATTATCAGTTTAATTACTGAAAAAATAAGTTTAATTGCTGAATTTAGACATATTCATCTAATTTAAATGTTGCAATTAGTTCTACATAAATAATGTAATTAATACTTGTGCATTTTTAAATTTGCAATTATAACATTTTTTAATTCATTATCAAAATGATTTTATGTGATATTGGTAAAGTTTTGAAGTCAGAATGCCATAAAACCTCATATTCTAGAAATAAAGAGATTTTTTTACTACATGACCTAGACACTGATACTCGTCAAAACATTTTATGTAGATCTGAGTTGCGTGCTTGTGAAGAACTATTCAGCATTTGTAATCACCATTTTCACTACTTTGGAAAAAGATTTGAAAAGAAAAATGGCAATTATTGTAATGTTTATAAAGTGCATTAAAAAAAAATGAAAGGTAATTTGATTTAAAATATTTTTTATGTAATTATATCAAAGAAACCCTTCTTTAATTCTCAAATTGTATTACTTTTCTGAAGGATGTGGAGGACAGTATAAAAATTTTCAAAATCTATGCCATCACTCAGAAGATTTTCTAGCTGAATGGATATTTTTTGCAACCAGTCATGGCAAATATTCTTGTGATGCAATAGGTGATACAGTAAAACGAACAACAGCAAAAAAACGTCCAAAGAAAAATCAAATACTAACAATCGATGCAACGTTTGAATTTTGCATTCAAAAAACGCTCACAATAAAGTTCTTTAAAATTGATAAAGGAACTATGGTTAATGTTAGAGCTAGATAAAACAAACGATTTGAGAAAGGAAAAACAATACCAGGAAGTCGAGGATTTCACCATTGCATACCAGTTTCGAAAGCATCTATATTATTTAAAAAAACTAGTAACAATATAAATCCAAAATCTATTAATATAACTAAAAAATCAAACTACCAAAATTTAAGTTTAATAAATTTTTAACTAATGCAGAAATACAAATATTACGCATGTACATATAACTCGTTTTGGTTAATTGCAGTAGTTGAAGAAAAAGATGAAGAATATAATGATATAAAAATAAAGTTTATGCATCCACACGGTCCATCTAAACAGTTTTTCTGGCCGAAAAGGAATAATTTTTGTTGGATACCAATCACCAATGTAATAACATTAATAAGTGCACCAACAATAATATCAGACAAATATGAACTTTCAAAAAAAGATTTTAACAAAATTAATAAGTATATATTTGTAAATCAATAATTTTTAATGGATATATTATAAAAGATTGTATATCAATTCAAGTATGCATCATTTTTATTTATTTTAAATACTACGATAAGCGAAATATGCTATATTTGCTTTTTTTGTAACATTTTTCATGTAATTTTTAAACTATGTATTTGGCAGAAATGATTTTTTCACACAATGTTCTTCAAACATACAATGATCTAATTTGAAATTTTAGGCTTAAAAAATTTACTGCACACCTAAAAATTTTACTGGGGCAGGTGTCCACTATTTTAATATTTATAATTGATATTTAGGTACTTTTTAATTATAAAATGAGTTTTTTATTTATATATTTAAATTCCTCACCTAGAAATTAACTAAGTCACTTATTTTTAGAACTCAAATGTTTATAGACTTGGTTTTATAAGGAGAAATGTAAATTTAAAAATGGCGGAAAATGACCAAAACAATAATAGTAGCCAAAATTAAAACAACGATTACTCACAAACCGTTGGGAGTTAGACCTTGAAATTTTGGGATTTATCTTATTTTATAATGTACTAACTATGGTAAAAATATAAAAAAAATCTAAGGACATAGGGTTGCATTTAAAAAAAAAGTTGGTTGTTTTGACGTGGAATTACTCTGTACGCATTACGCACCTCAGTTATATTTAAACTAACTTCTTTCATAGATATATTGGTTGGTTTTATATAGGATTTGAAATTTGTGGTGTTTTTTGGGATTTTACTTGCTAAATTTGGGCCAACTTCAAGGAAATAGTCGTTGAGCTTTCCAACGATGGTTTCTTTATTACTGATCATTTCCCCATCAATTATGAGTTTTTGTGGCAAATTATTGTTAGAACATCTTTTTTTACCAATTATCTGGTTAATCACATTCCAAGTTTTTTGAGTGTTTCCTTGTGTTTTTTTTTAGCATCTTAGCATAATAAATTCTTTTAGAGTGTTTCTTTGTTTTTTCAAATAAACTTTTATAATTTTTGTAATTTATTTCATTTGTGAATGATTTATGTTTTAGATATTTTTCATAAAGTTTTTGTTTTCTCTTAGATGATTTAAGTAAACCTTTGGTCATCCAAGGGCTTAAAAGTGATTTTGAATTTATAACTATTTTTTTTAGTGGAAATGCCAAATCGTAATATTTACAAAACTGCGCCAAAAAAAAAATCATACGCCTTAATTGCCTCTTGTGATTGTAATATAAGGTCCCAATCAATTTTTTCTGATAAGAGATTTCGAAAGTGCAACAAGGAGTTTTCATTGATCTGTCGCATTTGGATTGTAGATTTTAAAGCAGAATGATTATCAGTTATATTATTTGTAATTAAGAATATTGGGAAATGATCTGTTATGTCAGTTTTGATTATACCAGATTCTAGGAGGCAATTATGAATATTATTAGTAAATATATTATCAAGTAATATTGATGAAGTGTTAGTTATTCTGGTTGATTTGCTTATTGTTGGAATTATATCACGTTGAATTAAGGTATTTAAAAAATATTGAACATTTACATTTGAAGAATGATTTAACAAGTTTATATTGTAGTCACCAGTTAAGTAAACGTGTTTCTTTGTTATGTTGGTGTTGCTTAAAAAATTTTTAAAATAAGATTTAAATATTTTAAAATTCCCACCTGGCTTTCTATAAATAGAATTAATGATAATATTTTTGGTTGCTTTATTTGTTATTTCGATGCACAACGACTCACAATCTGTATCATTAACATTGACGTCATTACGCAATATAAAGTTAATAGATTTGTGAATAAAGATACTTACACCGCCACCAACGTGGGTTTTACGAGGTTGGTGAATTGATACGTAGTTATTTAATTCATAATTACAATTTTTTTCATTGCTTTTTAACCACGTTTCCGTGAGACTAATTATTTTAAAATCGTGGTTTAGATCATGCAATAATAGTTTTAGATTATCAAAGTTTTTATTAATACTTCGAATGTTTAGATTTAAAATTGAAAAATTATTTATTTTTTTACTAAAAAATTGAGTAGATTCACGGACTGAATAGTATTCACTTACAATGTTTTTTTTATTGAAATAGTCATCAAAGCTGCTATTTTCCTTATTAAAATTAAATAAAAAGTTGTCATCCATTTTGAAAAGAAAAAATAATAAAATAATTTCGTAATCACGAAAATAAGATATTAAAAAATGAAAATACTAGGATATTAAATTATTACTTTTCTTTGAAGCCCAATCGCGTGTGATCAGCTTATCATACGAGATGGTTGTTAAGAATTTTACTTTCTCTTAAGTATATTGCTATAAGGTTTTAATTATTTTTGATTTCAAATTAGTTGGATTTACTCACGCAAATCGTCATTAAACTTAATTCCTTTATTTTTTATATTTTTTTTAAAACTATGAATACTTTCGTTTGATATTTATTGTAAATTAAATTTTGGTATTTTTAGGCCTTATTTTGATGCTTGCCCTTTCACCCTCTTCTTGGAAAAAATTGTTTGGGCGTCTAAACTACGTCAAATTTCTCTGAAACTACATTTCAAAATAATATAAAATATAAGACATATATTTTAATAGGTTTTTTTGAAAATAATAATAGCTTTGTGCAAATATGGAGAAAAAAATTTTGGCCACCCATTTGTATGGAACCGTCTCACTGTGCAAATTCGTGGCCCAATTAAAAAAGAAATTAAGGCTGAGGAAATCAATGTCAGAAATGTTTTTTTCCCTAAAAAATTATTTTTTTGCTGTATTGTGTTGGTAGAAAAAGTTTTTTTGTCATCATTGTTTTAATGAAGTCTGACAATTTTTTATTAATAAAAATTAAACAAAAATTTCTTTCGTTGAATACCATAGGTGTCGGTTAAATTATAAATCACCGTTGTCGGTTGAATTATCTGAATCCTCTATTTGATACCATTACATTGCAATTCATTTGCGCTCCGTTGACTGGAAAAAATACCAAAATCCTTGAGCGAAGAAATTCCATTGAATAAAAAAAGATCCATAAACTTAGGCAAGCGGTGGTTCATAATTCGCTCATCATCGAACATGATTAATTTGTCAGATAAGAATTGCATTTTCACAATATATATAGAATAGGAAGTAAATCTTGCATTGTGTATTGCGTCTGGTTTGTAAATTATTCTGCTTGTTGGTAGTTGTCTCCTGAGGTGAATAAGAGTTAACTCTATTAACTCAAGGTAGTCTTTTCAAAATTTCCTTGATTAGATATTTCGGATTTGAAATGTCTTTCTGACTTCAGTAAAAATTGCAGCTCCTCTTTTTGTCCTTGTGTTGCCGGCTGATGTTGCCGGCTGATGTTGCCGGCTGATGTTGCCGGCTGATGTTGCCGGCTGATGTCATCAACAATGTTTTTTAAAATGTTCCGACCCTGCGCAAGTTTCACAGCCGCATCACATTAAAATTTAACAGTTGAATTTTTAATTAAAAGCACACCAATAAGTTTTGGCCTGCATGTTATAAGTTATATTAACTTTTTTTTTAAAACAACAATAAATGACTATACTTATTATATATATAAAATGAATATATAAATATAAAATATAAAGTACCCGTTATGAGATCCGCTTTTAAGAACTGCCACACGTTCTTTATTATGACACGTTCTTTATTTATGCTGTGGTTAATTAAAAAAAGCTTCGAAACCCAGTGCAACATTGCTTGTTTTGGTTTGGTTAACCTTCCAATCAACTTTAAATAATAAAACTATTTTCTCGCGCGCATATTGACTTTGGTGATAAGATGGATACTGTCATAGACATATTATTAAGTTATGTTATGTCAGCACCAAAGGTTCTAAAAATATTGGCATTTTAGTCCAATCTATACACAGTTATGTAAATTATGCAAATATTGCTTGCTGTATAACCTATATGCAAAAAAACAATCTCTACTTTTTTTTAACGCCTTTTTTAGATTGAAACCTTCTCATACGTACTCACTAAAAATAATGATTTGCATTAATGAATAAATGAATCGTTTTGTGGAAAAAAGCTTGTTTCAAAAAAAAAAGTTCAATTTTGTATTTACGCATTGCGGATATCTTTAAAATAATTAAAATAGGTTTTAATTTTGGTCATTCTATTCGTTTTCCTGTTTTTAAGAATAAATTAAAAGATTTCATTCTTGCTATGGATGACATTTTAAGTTACTATTAATTTGAAATATGGTTCTTGATGATAAGACCTAAATGTCTTCTGCGAGTCTCCGCGTTCTATTTATAATTTTTTTTTATTTTATACTTATATATTTTATTATACTTGTTATTGTATAACGATTTTTTAATTATTACTGTATAACGATTTTTTTAATCTTAACTATCTTATTGTATAAATTTATTTAATATTTAAGAAATGAACAAAAAATTCTAAAAAAAAAAGAAAACAAAAACAAAAACTTTCTTTACGATTTTCTTTGATTTTTTTAACAGATTTATAAAACTTTTAAAGCTTTTTATGACGTCCTTCTATCTATTCTAACTTCTATATTTTTTATTATGGTTATTCTTTATATTTATATTTTCAGTTTTTATAGTATAATTTAAAAAGAAAAAATTTACTGCCTGGTAGAATAATTTGTTCCAAAGTTAATTGTCTATGCGGACAGCTTACTCTGCAACATAATATTCTAGAACAACCTCTGCCGGCAGCTTTCTCCTTTACGGTTTGTTTGAGTTGCCTTAAAAATAGTTTTCACCACATTATTTTGTTTTAAAGTTGCTTTTTTAATGGTTCAAATTTAAATATTTTGAATCTTTTTTCTTCCGTCAAAACATATAGGCAACTTTAATCAATCAACAAATAAAGATTAATGTTAATAATAATAAAAAAACAAACTAATATGCTAAAGGAAATCAAAACATTTTCACGTTTCCGTAAGTTAAATAAGCAGCGGTAGATTTCTTTAAATTTATGCACAATAATTAATTTATAATATAATTTATGCACAATAATTAATTTATAATATAATTTATGCACAATAATTTTATAGTATGAGACTTGAGCTTTACGGCCATTTTGTTGATGTCACTTTGCCCGCTCGATATTTATCATTAATTTATCAGTCAATATTTATCATGTATAAACTAGGTCTAATAGAAACAAAAATCTGCAATAGGTGTACAACAGAAATCAAGATCTTTTCTCGATATTAAATCACGAAAAATGTTGTTCTTTGGCTTTGTTCACAGTCATCTTTTATACGCTAATATTGTATCGGCAAGCACTCATAAGTTTAAATTAAAAATGTTACAAAGCTTGCAAAACCATTCATGCAAAGCAATACATTGTTTAAATAAATTAGAAAATAATGAAGGTCCTACATATAGTTAATATAAATATTTAGAGATCCTAATATTTATGTTTAAGTACAAAAATAACTTACTACCAAACGTTTTTTTCGATATTTTTTAAAATCCTGTTATTTCAAAAAACAACAGGTGTTATACTAAATGTAATTTTTTTAAAAATGTTGTGAAAAGGTTGAGGTAATAGTCTTATTACCCATGTCTTCTTTGATTCTTTTTTTGTTTATCGTGTATATTATTTAAAACGAGAAGCTTAGGCTTTTATTTTATCTATGCCCCCCCCCCCCCAATCAATGCTCTCCCTCCCAATCATCACCCTCCTTTCCAAGCTCCCAGGAAACTGATTTATAAAAAACTGAGAAACATACGAAAAAACTTCATTTAATTTCCTGAAAAATAGGAAAAAAAGGTGACGGGTTAGAAGGCCAATTTTTTTCTGAGGGGCTGCAGCCCCATTAGGCCCTGCTTTAAAATGGCCCTGGTAGCAAGATTTTTCAAACTCTGTGGTATCTGTTAGTGTTTTTTGTGTGCATTTTTTAGGTCACATAAAGAATTTAGCAGAACAGAGGCAATTGAATAGCACAGTGTTTGGGGTATTTCTATATCTAGAATTAAGTCTCATTTATGATGAAAACATGAATAAAGTACCCAAAAATATTTAACACAAATCCTAACTCCTAACATCCTAGCTGTTTCCATCTTTTTTTTACAAATATTCGTGATCATGTAAGTAACTTCTATTCAGTTTAATTTGCAAAACTCTTTCAGAACTCACTAAATTTACTTGCTCTTTGTGAAACTAATTTGAATTTGGTCTTTGTGATGATGGCTATTATCTTTTGATTTACAAAAGCTCTAACACTCAAATGCCTGGCCAGAGTATATACTGACATATCAATTCACTTATTTGTCGTGGAATCAAGTGAATCCTTTGACCGTTCTTTTATGTGCTTTCACTCATCACTTCTTTGCACAATCATCTTTTTTATGTTCTTTATTGTTCTCCTTCTCCAGAACGAACTCTTTTATATGTTTTTCTCAACCAATTGACCAAGCCCTTTCCCTTTATCCTCTGTCAATATTTTTGTTATTAATAACTTTAATGCGCATCACATTGAATGGTTTTAACATTACTAACCCAGATGGCAATAAAGTTCATAACTTCTGTATTTCTCAAACTTATACTCAATTAGGTAACTTTGTGACTCGTTTTATTGACAACCTCCAAATTACGTATCTTCACTTTGTAATTTTTGACTCTTGACTCTTGAACCTAATTGCCATACTTTTTTCTGTCACTACAGTTAAACAAGTCATCTCTTTGTAGGACATCTCTATCACTCCGGCTCCGTTGCTAAAGTCTTTCTTCAATAAAACTCTTTTTCGGCTTGTGGTCCTTTAATTTCTTTAAACTATTTAATAAGTACTTGACTGAATCTTGTTTCCTATCTTATATATATAGCTATGTTTCTAGCTTATGTTTCATTGTAAGCAGTTTATGTATGTGCAAATCTATTCAATTGCGAGTGTATATATGCTTATATTTATATATGTATATATTTTGTGTTTTTTCTTATTTTAAATATGTTGATAATATTGTAACTATTTTAATTGTAAAACTATATATATGACATATATAATTGTACTGTGACATTTTAATGCAAGCGAAATTAAAAAAAATAATAATAATAAAATAAAATGGCTCTGTTAGCTGACGAATTAACTTAATACTCCTGCCTTAACAAAAAGTTTTCACTTTTCAATTGCTTAGAACTAGCAGAACGAACCTTGAATCTGATCTCTCTTATGAAACACCTTGGGGCCTGCAGTGGCTTGTAAATTTTCAATTAGTTATTTTTTGCAAATAACTACCTCTGTATTGTCAATATTCTTTTTTTATTGAATGATAACCCTCTCACTGAGTCCTCTTCTTTATGTCATATTTAGGCTCGAAACTCATTCTTGCTTGACTTAGCATTCAACAAAGTTGTATCCTTTTAATGTATCTGTCCCTTTATGCTTTAAAAATTTTTGTTTGTCAAACTTTCCTTATACATCAATTCTTTGGAACTCTCTTACATTTTAATATTTTCCTGACTCATACAACCTACAACCTTTTAAATCTTCTGTCAATCGTTTCCTCGAAATTTGTTGCATCGATCGAGCAGCCGTATTGCAGTGGTTAGAGCGCTTTTCTCAGAAGCTAGAAGCTATCCGTAGAGATCCTTGGTTCAATGCCACCTCTGTGTAACTTTTATAATTCGGTGAGGAAAAGGCGTGAACTTCCTTTCAAATGCTCTTCCGCGGTGCTCTGTGATAAGACCGACTTGTTGGGGCATCTGAAATAATTTATAAAAAAATTTACATGGAAAAATAAATTAAATTCCTAACGCACATGGAAATATATAACGGAAAGCAAGTTTCAAAATAAAAACATTCAATTCACTTAAAACCATTACCTTAACTTTGGGTAACTTTGCACAACCGTTGGTAACATTGCACAACTAAAATCAAAGATATTTTATTCTCCAGCAGTTAAAAATTTTAGCTGCAACTGCAAAGCACTTTTGAAATCAGCTATTTTTTCTAGTTTTAATACTAAAATAGTGTAAAGAAGACATTTGAACGAGATTTTTTTCTACACAAGTAATTTTACTGAAACATAGAAAAAGTCACGCAAATAACTTCTTGCAACTTTTATATGTTAAGCAGATCAGAATTAGACCCTAAGGTTAGCATGGTTAACAGCATGGCATGCTCATTATAATATTAATTTGAATTATTTTATGTTTTAATGCGATTTTCAGTATAGGTGAAGAAAAATTACTAAATTTTGTAAATAAATTACTATTTTGGACTAAATTGGGATAACTTTGCACAATGTGCAAGATAACCACAACTGTCTTTAATCATCTAAAAACAATACTTTTTAAAACTTGAAGTAGATATATATAAGCATAGTTGTTACATATATTTTTATTGTTTTTATTAACTTTTTTTACTTATTCAAAATTACCATTCATGTTTTTTCCAGATGTTAAGTTGTTACAAAGCCAGCAAATATAAAGACTATACAAATAATGACCTATCCAAATGTCTTGAAGAGGTAAAATGTAAAAAGCTGACACAAAAGCAAGCTACTGCTAAATATGGCATCAGTCGAAGAACGATTTGTTACAAATTAAAAGGAAAACACAACTTAAAACCTGGTAAACCATACTTCTTTTCCAAATTCGAGGAAGCTGCTTTTGTGAAGTGTACCATTCGATTGAGTGATTTTGGATTTCCAATCGGTAAAAAAGATTTACCTCATATTATGAATAATTATCTAATTAGTTCAGGAAAAAAAGTAAAAGAGTCTAAAATCTTTCCTGGGCCTGATTTAGTTAACTTATTTTTACAAAGACATCCTCAACTTACAAGTAAATTTGTGCCAAACTTAAAAAAATCTCGAGCAATGGTTAATGAAGAAATTTTAAATGATTATATTCAGCAATTATCAAAAAATGTACAAAATGTACCTCCAAGTAACATATATAATTACAATGAAACAAATTTGAGTGATGATCCAGGTTCAAAAAAATGCTTGGTAAAGAGAGGTAATAAATACCCAGCAAATATAAGAAACATTTCTAAGACAAGTATTTCTATAATGATATCAAGTAATGTTGCAGGTGAAGTTCTACCACCTTTTGTAGTTTATAAAGCTGTAAATCTGTGGTCAACTTGGTGTGTAGGAGGTCCTAAAGGAGTCAGATACTTCAACACTAAAAGTGGTTGGTTTGATGGAGCAGCTTTTGAAGAGTGATTTTTTCTATAGTTGTACCTTCTTTTAAAAAAAATCAGGAGTTAAAGTTTTGCTAGGTGATAACTTATCCTCTCATATCTCTCCAAAATTAATTAATGACTGTGAAAAAAATGAAATACTATTTGTTTGCCTGCCACCTATTAGCACGCATATAACTCAACCTCTAAATGTGGCTTTGTTTAAACCTTTAAAACAGCTTGGCGTAGAATTATCACAGAGCACAAGGTCCTCCTGCTGGCTGCACAAAAACATCTTTTGAAAAACGGCTAAATTTTCCAGAAATTTTAAACAAGTTATTGTTTGCTATAGAACCAATTCAAGCTAACAACTTAAAATCACGTTTTAGAAAGTGTGGTATTCATCTAGTAAATGTCAATCAACTTCTCACACAATTTAGAGAGAGAGAGAATTGTACGATAAAGAATTTTTAGAAGACAGCTTTAAGATTTTTTTTACAAGAAAAATATAAATCCTTGCAGTCTTAAAAAATGAAAAAAAAAGCTTTCTGTTCCTGCGGGGAAAAACGTTGACATAGAAGATTTAGAAGAGTTTTATAACAGTTTTGATATCGGCTCAAAGCTTACAAAGAAAAAAAAACTGAATAAAAACACGAAGAGCATAAAGTCAAAAGCTCAATTTGAAGAAGATCTGAAAGAGTGCCATGGTCACAGCTCAAAATCATTGAGTAGCATTAAAAATAATAAGAATGAGAAATCAAATTTGAGACGTGAAATTTTTCCTGGACAAATTACAAATGTCAAGGAAAACAGTGCTTATGTGAAGCCGATGGTAAAAATATTAAATGTCTGACACACAAGAAAATTTTTATGAATGGGACAATATTTGTTTCATATTAAGAAGCCTCAAAAAATAGCCTAAACTAAAGAACTTTACAAAGCACCTCTATTAGACTTTCATTTCTGTTGAAGTTTGTTTATTTAGCTTTTATTTTTTATCTTAAAAATATATAATTGCCTACATTAAAAGAAATTTTGTGCTTTTAGTTTTTAATGTGGCTATGTTTCTTTTATCATGTTAAATTTTTTATTAACCAAAACAATAGTAAATCTGATTTTATTTTTTTATTTTTTTTCATCATTAAACTCTCGTTAAAATCTCCTTTAAACAGTATAATAAAAAGAGTTTAAATAGAAAAATTCATATAAACGGTCAAGTTTTTTTCAAATTTTATAAGGCTGTGTAAAGTTAGCCAAAACCCCGGTTAACTTAGGACATTTAGACACCCATGAAAAATCCTTCTTAAATGGTTAAAAAAATAAATTCTAATAACAACAGTTTTTGAATAGTCCAAAGAAAATTTTTGGCAAGTTTTTATAAATATTAGAGAAGTTTTGAGCCAATTTTTAGAAACACAAAGCAAAAAATTTCAACTTTTTGCGCAAAGTTACGGTATCCTAAATAATAAGTTTTTTTATAAGCAAGCCTTATAGTTTTGTTATGATAAGACAAAATCTAAAAAAGATTTTTTCAGCAATAAATAAAGCAATTTTTGTTCCCATAAAATATGTCACATTCTTCGACTAATCTTTAAAGAATTTGAAAGTTTATGAATTTTTAAAACTTAACAAACCTATTGGTGCGGATAGTATCCATGAAAACATTGTTATTATATCATATTAACTTATTAAAAATGCACTTTTTAAAGATATTATTTTGTTTTATTAAACAAAGAATTTTTTCCCTACCTGCTATAAATAGCAGAGGTCATCTCGACATTTAAAAGAGAATATTTATTAGATAAAAATAGCAATTGCCCAATACCCATTCGATCTGTTTTTTCAAAATTTTTAAGAGAATTTTGTATTACGAAACTTTAATCATTTATCTGTTAATATTCCAACAATATATTTAAGTTAAAAAAAAACAACTTAACTGAGCATGTAGTTTACCAGTTTAAAAGGGTTTTATTAGGTACAACCTTTGATACCATAGACCATGAAATTTCTTTAAACAAAATGAATAAGAGGCAACTTTTAAAAGTAAAATTTTAAAGCTTTAAAGCTATTTAAACAATCTAAAGTTAAAGTCTTTAAAACTAAAAACCTTTCGACTGAAGTCAAATGCTGACAAGCCTACTATGCTCCTTAAAAAAACCAACTATAAGTTGAAAATAGTTTTCTTTGGAGGGGTGTCGCTTTCCTCTTCCCCACCCCCCTGGTTTTAATACACAATAATGTTAAGTCTTCTAATATTAAAATTTTTTTTCCTATCCTTATTATAAAAATATCTGCTGCTAAATCTTGAGGTTAAAATTATCTTGATCTCCACTGTTTAAAAAATTTGAGTCTGATTATTTTATTTTTTTTTTTTTTTTTTTCTTTCTCTGTTGAGTAATTCCATGTCAAAACAACCAGGCCATGTAACCCTATGTCTTTGGATTTTTTTTATATTTTTACCATAGTTAGTACATTATAAAATAAGATAAATCCCAAAATTTCAAGGTCTAACTCCCAACGGTTCGTGAGTAATGGTTGTTTTAATTTTGGCTACTATTATTGTTTTGGTCATTTTCCGCCATTTTTAATTTTACATTTCTCTTTATAAAACCATGCCTTTAAACGTGTGAATTCTAAAAATAAGTGAATTAGTTAATCTCAAGATGAGGAATTTAAATATATAAATAAAAAACTCATTTTATTATTAAAAAGTACCTAAATATCAATTATAAATGTTAAACTAATGGACACCTGCCACTGTAAAATTTTTAGGTGTGCGGTAAATTTTTTTAGCCTAAAATTTCAAATTAGGTCATTGTATGTTTGAAGAACATTGTGTGAAAAAATCATTTATGCCAAATACATAGTTCTGTAAATATTTTACTTTTGTACTAAAAATGTATATATAATTGCAGGGGCGGACCACGATTTTTTGGTGTTTGAGTTAAATAACTTCCAGCTAAGTTCTATACTCCAAACCTTTGAATGTTCATACTTATGTCATTTAAGGATGTTTGCAAAAAATTGCGCTACGAAGAGCCTGGGAACAAAAATACCCTAAAAAGTAGAAATCATCCGCCCAAACGTGAAGGGAATTAATTTTTCCAAACAGAAAAATTACTTACTTAAATAAGACTAAAAATTGTACATATTTTTAAAATTTTGTCAAAAAATCATTTGGTATTAAGAAGGTATAACCATGTAAAGTTTACAACCCCCTCAAAACGAGGGGGGTTATTTAATTAGGTATGATTTCTAAACAAATCATTATTTTTCAATGAAATTTTTTTACCTTAAAGAAATTTCTACCTAGTTTAGGATATTAGAATTCATATTTCAAAAAATTTATTTCCCCCACGTTTTAGTTTTCTAATTTTTAGGGTATTTTTGTTCCCAAGTTCTTTGCGGCGCAAATTTTTGCAAAACATCTTTAAATGACATAAGTATGAACATTCAAAGGTTTGGAATATAGAACTTACCTGGAAGTTATTTAACTCAAACACTAAAAAATCGTGGATCCGCTCCTGAATTAAACGTGCAATTTTTATTTCTTTTCCTAAGAGTAATTCCATTTCAAAACAACCATGCCATACAACCCTAAATTCTCTGATTTGTTTTTCAATTTTCGCCAAAGTACTTTAGGAAAAAATGTTAATTCCTACCTAAATCTAAATCTAAGTGGTTCTCAAGTTATGAAAGTTTTTTTAATGTATTTTTTATTTCCTTTTTGTTCTTTGGTTCCTTTTCTTTTCCAATTATCAGTTTAATTACTGAAAAAATAAGTTTAATTGCTGAATTTAGACATATTCATCTAATTTAAATGTTGCAATTAGTTCTACATAAATAATGTAATTAATACTTGTGCATTTTTAAATTTGCAATTATAACATTTTTTAATTCATTATCAAAATGATTTTATGTGATATTGGTAAAGTTTTGAAGTCAGAATGCCATAAAACCTCATATTCTAGAAATAAAGAGATTTTTTTACTACATGACCTAGACACTGATACTCGTCAAAACATTTTATGTAGATCTGAGTTGCGTGCTTGTGAAGAACTATTCAGCATTTGTAATCACCATTTTCACTACTTTGGAAAAAGATTTGAAAAGAAAAATGGCAATTATTGTAATGTTTATAAAGTGCATTAAAAAAAAATGAAAGGTAATTTGATTTAAAATATTTTTTATGTAATTATATCAAAGAAACCCTTCTTTAATTCTCAAATTGTATTACTTTTCTGAAGGATGTGGAGGACAGTATAAAAATTTTCAAAATCTATGCCATCACTCAGAAGATTTTCTAGCTGAATGGATATTTTTTGCAACCAGTCATGGCAAATATTCTTGTGATGCAATAGGTGATACAGTAAAACGAACAACAGCAAAAAAACGTCCAAAGAAAAATCAAATACTAACAATCGATGCAACGTTTGAATTTTGCATTCAAAAAACGCTCACAATAAAGTTCTTTAAAATTGATAAAGGAACTATGGTTAATGTTAGAGCTAGATAAAACAAACGATTTGAGAAAGGAAAAACAATACCAGGAAGTCGAGGATTTCACCATTGCATACCAGTTTCGAAAGCATCTATATTATTTAAAAAAACTAGTAACAATATAAATCTAAAATCTATTAATATAACTAAAAAATCAAACTACCAAAATTTAAGTTTAATAAATTTTTAACTAATGCAGAAATACAAATATTACGCATGTACATATAACTCGTTTTGGTTAATTGCAGTAGTTGAAGAAAAAGATGAAGAATATAATGATATAAAAATAAAGTTTATGCATCCACACGGTCCATCTAAACAGTTTTTCTGGCCGAAAAGGAATAATTTTTGTTGGATACCAATCACCAATGTAATAACATTAATAAGTGCACCAACAATAATATCAGACAAATATGAACTTTCAAAAAAAGATTTTAACAAAATTAATAAGTATATATTTGTAAATCAATAATTTTTAATGGATATATTATAAAAGATTGTATATCAATTCAAGTATGCATCATTTTTATTTATTTTAAATACTACGGTAAGCGAAATATGCTATATTTGCTTTTTTTGTAACATTTTTCATGTAATTTTTAAACTATGTATTTGGCAGAAATGATTTTTTCACACAATGTTCTTCAAACATACAATGATCTAATTTGAAATTTTAGGCTTAAAAAATTTACTGCACACCTAAAAATTTTACTGGGGCAGGTGTCCACTATTTTAATATTTATAATTGATATTTAGGTACTTTTTAATTATAAAATGAGTTTTTTATTTATATATTCAAATTCCTCACCTAGAAATTAACTAAGTCACTTATTTTTAGAACTCAAATGTTTATAGACTTGGTTTTATAAGGAGAAATGTAAATTTAAAAATGGCGGAAAATGACCAAAACAATAATAGTAGCCAAAATTAAAACAACGATTACTCACAAACCGTTGGGAGTTAGACCTTGAAATTTTGGGATTTATCTTATTTTATAATGTACTAACTATGGTAAAAATATAAAAAAAATCTAAGGACATAGGGTTGCATTTAAAAAAAAATTGGTTGTTTTGACGTGGAATTACTCTGTTTTAATATAATATAAGATTTTACAACTTCGTAATATAAAATTTCAATAAATAAAATAAGTAAAACAGATAGGGGCTCAAAGAAGATGAGGATGACAGTACGTTATCACAATTTTTCATAGAGCCCCTATAACAAGATTTCAAAAAAATATCGTAATATGTTACAATATGCGTAATAAGATTTCAATAAAATATCGTAATAAAACGCGTAATTCGCTAATAAAATTGATAAGCAACCAACAAAAGTAGAAATAAAACAAAAACAGATTTATGAGAAATTATTCAAAGTATCATTAACCAAAAACGTTTCTTATATTTTAAAAATTTCTTTTTTTGTTAAAAACTTGAATGAACTTAACGAATTTACCGTACCTTTGAATCCTTTTTGAAAAGTATTCCATACTTTTGGACCTCGATATAGAATGCTGTACTCTGAATATTTGTTTATTATCCGAGGCAGTTTATATGTGTTGAACATATTCGCTCTAAGATTATAGCTATCATTTTTATTTATTTTAAACTTGTTAATAAAGCTTATAGGAGAGATATTGTGATTATAACGATACATGAAAATTAAATGCTGGTAGATATTTATTTCAAACACATTCATCATTTTCATATCTTTCATTAAGGGCTTAGCGTGTTCACGCCTTTTTTTTGAGTAAATGATTCTGCAGGCATGTTTTTGAAGACTATAAATTTTTTTAATCTTTGTCGCTTGAGTACTTGCCCATGAAATGTTTGCATAGCTGATGAGGCTATGAATTAGCCCAAAGTAGATTAATTTAAGACTATTTTTATTGACGTAGGAGCGAACTCGATACATCAAACCTATTATTTTGGTGATTTTTGACTGGATATATATTATATGTGGAAGCCAGGATAATTTTTCATCAACAATGATTCCTAAGAATCTTATATTGGATTGCTTATTTACTAGTTTATCATTTAGAGATAGGTTAGGCAACTTGAGAGGAAGATTTTCTTCTTGTGTTTTTTTGTGAAATAGTATATACTTTGTTTTCTCAGCGTTAAGTGAGAGTTTGTTTGCCTTAAACCAGTTGTTTACTTTACACAATTCAATATTCATGTCTGCATATAATTTCTTGATATCATTGTTGGTGAGAAATAAGTTTGTGTCATCTGCAAACATGACCGAGTTCATTTTTAAAGATGCATTACAAAAGTCATTTATATATATTAGAAAAAGAAGTGGACCAAGAATCGATCCTTGCGGGACTCCACATATGACATTTAATACTCCAGATTGGACATTATTTACGTATTGTTTTCTGTTTGTAAGATAGCTTTTGATCAAATAATAAGTTTTATTTATTATTCCGTAATGCCTTAATTTATCTAATAGAATGCAATGGTCCACTGTATCGAATGCTTTTGATAAATCAAGAAACACTCCTAAAGTAAATTTATTATTTTCAAAACCATTAGTTATTTGATTTACTATTTCAATGATTGCATGTTCTGTAGAGAGATTTTTTTGAAAGCCAAACTGATTTGGGTAAAAAAAATTGTTTTTAATGAAGTAATCATAGATTCTATTATAAACTACACGTTCGAAGAGTTTTGAAAATACAGAAAGTATTGATATAGGCCTGTAGTTTGAAATGTCAGAATGGTCATTACATTTGTATAATGGAATTACTTTTGCCAATTTAAGTACATCCGGAAATATCCCAGAATTTAATGAGAGCTTAAGTATATGAATCAGGGGTCTATTAAGACTGTGTTTGTTTGCAATAACTATATCACTAGATATCTCATCAAATCCTGGAGCCTTTTTTTTTTTTAAGGAGGCAAAGGCTGCCTCTAATTCTTCATAGCCTAATTCATAATCAAGCATGGTAACGTTATTCGTGGTTTTAAGATAGGTTTTAAATGATACAGATGTTGGTACAATTTTATTTACTAGATTAGGACCAATATTTATAAAATATTTATTGAATTCTTCTGAAATTAGTTTTTGACAAAATATATCGTTATTTTCAATAACAATTCGTTTAGGAAGAGAAGGTGAATTTAGTTTTTCTCTTCCCATTATGAGATTAATGATGGACCATGTTTTTTTGCTATCAAATTTGCATTTGTTGATTTGATTACTGTAATATTTTTTTTTTTGTATTTTTAATGAGATCTTGATAAAAAAATTTATAATTTTTGTAATTTTTTTCATTATCATTGTTTCTATTTTTCAAAAATTTATAGTAAAGTTTTTTTTTTTTTTTTTGAGCACTTTAATAACGATTTATCCATCCACGGATTAGCAATTGCTTTTGACTTAGTTGTTATTATCTCTTTTGGACAGGTTTCATTAAAGTACTCCAAAAATGTACTTAAAAAGGCATTGTAAGCTTCATTAGTATCTTTACATTTATATACGTTGTTCCATGTTTCTTGTTTTAGTCTACTTGTTAATTTATTAGTGTTACTCAATTTTAAATTTCGTTTTATTAAATGTATAATTTTTGAATGACAATCAGACATAGATTTAAAGTTTTTTATTTTTATGAATATCGGGAAATGATCGCTAATATCTGTCAAAAATATACCGGTTTCAAATGTCGTTTCTAAATAATTATTGATAAAAATGTTGCGAGTATGAACTTAATTAACACACCGTCTATTGATCCTTTTGAATTTAAAGTAATAGCAGATGATGGCTCATTTTCTGTATTACACATAAACATTAGAAGCATGCAGCAAAATTTTGATAAACTTAAAGAATTTTTAAATATTTTAAACTACACGTTCGACATCATATCTATTTCAGAGACTTGGCATGATACAGAAAGTTCTCTTGAATTACGCGAGTAACAAAAACCTCTGCTGTTGCAGAGGTTTTTGTTACTCGCGTTGGTTTATTAATAGTTGACAAGACATTAAATTTAAAAAGCATATCAAAAAAAGATTTTATTTTTGGAAATTTTGTGTTAGAAAGAGCATCAAGATTTATGTCACCAGTTATATATAAAGTCTTATTTTCTTTATTTATTTTCATAATCGTATTTTTGATAAAGGTTTCGAAAATTTTTATTTTTCCACTCGGTGGACGATAAACACATCCAACTAAAATGTTTCGGTATTTTTTATTAATAATTTCAATGAAAAGGCTTTCATAGTTATCATTTGAAAAGCATAGTATATTTTTTATCTTGAAAGCATACTATTCTAAGACATAAATTCCTAATCCTCCTCCTTTTTTCCCATTTCCTCTTGATTGACTTATTAGTTTATAAAATGGTAATATATAATTAGAATTTAATTCAAGAGAACTTTCTGTATCATGCCAAGTCTCTGAAATAGATATGATGTCGAACGTGTAGTTTAAAATATTTAAAAATTCTTTAAGTTTATCAAAATTTTGCTGCATGCTTCTAATGTTCATGTGTAATACAGAAAATGAGCCATCATCTGCTATTACTTTAAATTCAAAAGGATCAATATACGGTGTGTTAATTAAGTTCATTTGAGTTTCTTGAAAAATAATTATATTTTCTTCTGATAGGTTATTTATAAAGTTGTCCTCAAAAAAGTCTAAATTTAAATTGTGAAAATCTAATTTCTGTGGAAAAAGCGCTGCCATTTTTTAAAAATGTATAATTTAAAAATATTTAATATAATTAAAAACTAAAATACTCAAAACGCTTACTCGTTTACGCATGTCGGAATAACATCTGTGTTGCGGGTGTTTTCTCGAAATTCGTGAACAATTAGTTTGTTGTAAACAACTTTTGCAAAATAGCCATTTTGACGATGTATCTTCGCCTGATCAAAAAGTTCTTTTCGAATTTTTCGCGTGGTAAAACTAAAATCTTCATTTAGAAAGATATTAGTTCCTTTTAATTTTGTTGCTCTTTCCAAAATTGTTTTTTTGTCCTCGTAATCCCGGAGCTTCAAGACAATAGTTCGTTCTCGTTTATCATTAGCTACTCCCACTCGATGAGCCCGATCAATTATAATATCTTTTTCAATACCAAGGTTATCTTTAAATAGTTGCTTTACTTTTTTCTTTGTGATTTCCCAATTCTTTTCTTCGCTATTTTCAACGACCCCGTCAATTCTTAAATTGTTTCTTCTGTTACGGTCTTCAATATCAACGCTTTTTAATTTTAACTCAATATTGTCAGAAGATATTTTACCCTGCATTTTTCGTACATTTGATAAATCATCGTGAACTTTATTAATTTTTTCCTCAACTGCTCTAGCTTTATCGTTGAATACATCGCCAACAAAATTTAATCCAGATTTCATTTCGTCGAGTTCTCGCCGAACTTCTTTAAAACTAGATTGAAAGTTATCAAACCTCTCATTTATGTTCGATAATGCTTCATGAAAAAAAGACAAAATTGTTTCTTTTTGAATATTTAGTAGCTCTCTCATCATAGCAATCGAAACTAACTCTTCTGATTTAGACATATCAATTTTTATTTAACGAATTAAAAAAATTCCAAAAAATATTTAACTGTAAGAAAACGCGTCTGTTCACCACGATGTTCGCCACGCAAAAAAAAATTTTATATACCTCAAAATAATGTTTTTCTACTGTATTGAAGTCTTATTAGTATAAAAGTTTAAATAATAAAAACCTTTTATATGTCTTCTAAAGTTTTTTTGTTTTTACTTTTAATACTGTAATTTACGGTTAAGTTTTAATTTTAATACTATAATCTACTGAAAATACTTGGAGAAAGAATTGATAAATTCGAAGAAAAAATCGAAAAGTTAATAAGCGAAAATATATCACTCAAGAAAGAAATCATTGATGTAAATAAAGAAATGGCATTTCAAAAGGAATAAAACATAATAATAATAACAATGAAAACGAAAGAACCATTGAAGATTTTAAAGACAGGTTGCCAAACTAGAAGACAGAAGTGGATGAAATAATCTACATATATATATATATATATATATATATATATATATATATATATATATATATATATATATATATATATATATATATATATATATATATATATATATATATATATATATCTACGTTTTGATAGTTTTAAAGTAAAACTAGAAGAATCGTGGAAAGATAGTGAGAAAGCAGTTAAAGTATTTTTAAAAGTAAAACTCGGAATAAAAAATGACATCCAAATAGAGAGGGCACACAGAACAGGAAGAAAACATGAATCTGGACAGAAGAACAGAAATACAATCGTGGTCAAATTTTTAAACTTTGAAGACAAAGAAACGGTTTTAGACAAATATAAAAGACTCAAGCTGTGGAATGAAAGACTCTACGTAAATGAAGATTTTAGTGAACATCCGAAAAAAGAAAACTCCTTTTTTCTCAAGCAAAAGAACTTAGACCTGCCGTACATAGAGGGTTAGGATAAGAAATTTTTTTGGATCTCAACTCAGATCCAGATGTAAACTTTTTTAATGATGTGAATTTATGTTGTTCTTATCATTATCCCAATCATTTAAAATAATTTCTTACTAAAAATGACATTGATAATGAAAAAATCCTCCATAATAATATTAGAAGTTTATATTAAAATTTTGAACTTTTTAAACATTTAATTTCAAAACTCAAAAAGATGGAGATAACTCTAACCTCACAAAATGTTATTCAATCTCTATTTATTGACATTAAATAAAGCTACTAACTAATTTCTTGGTGTTTTTATTATTGAAAACTTGTCATGGTAAAATCACATCAGAAATGTTTTATATTTTAATGTAAAAATCTTCGTTCATACATTTATAAAATTTCATCTTGTATAACGAAATAATTCAATAACTAATATATATATATATATATATATATATATATATATATATATATATATTATATATATATATATATATATATATATATTAGTTATTGATTAACTTTGAGAGCTTTCACAGAATCAGGTTTCCTCAACTCTGTGGAAGCTCTCAGAGAGGCTGATTCCATCAACAGCTGAAAAATATCAATAAAAAATAAAAAGTATTAACAGTGCCATGTTGCGCATGGATGCTATATCTATTTATACTTTTGATGTGCATTGCCAAGGCCACATTTGGTGCCCTTTTTTATGGCTTAGGGTTTATTAATAGTAACGAGGCACTTGCTTGGGCTATTAAACAGTGTACTGAGTATTATCTATGCTTTGAGTCAAGTTCTTTAACAAATTTAAAAATGAATAAACTACCAAAAACTATAAAACACAAAAAGTTCATCACCAAGTTCTCTAAACCTATCATTCACTAATATTTGTGGTCTTCAAAGTAACTTTTCTTCTGTTGAGTCTTATCTTATACAAAGTTCACCAGACCTACTTGCTCTTTTGAGACTAATTTGAGTTCAGCTGTCTCATCTTGCAATCATAGTGTTGATAGTTATCTTCCTTTAATCCGTAAAGACTCCAATAGTCACATGCTTGGCCTGGGCATTTACATTCGTAAGAATTCACCCATTTGTCGGGAAACTAGGTTTGAATCCACAGACTATTCTTTTATGTGCTTTCGTTTAGTACTATTTCACTCTATCGCCTATCTCTTTGTTCTATATCGCTCTCCTTCATTTCAAGACTGCACTCTTTTTGATGTTATTTCTGATCATATTGACCAAGCCCTCTCTCTTTATCCATCAGCTAATGTTGTTGTTGTCGGTGACTTTAATGCTCATCAAACTGAATGGCTTGGCTCTAGTGTCAGTGACTCAGCAGGCCGACAACTTTTGCCTTTCTCAATCCTTAATTCAAGTAGTCAACTTTCCAACTCGCTTTCCAGACAACCCGAATCATTTACCTTCTCTACTCGACTTATGTATTGTTTCTGATCCTAGTCAGTGCTCAGTTTCTCCACATTCACCCTTAGGTGCTTCTGATCACAGTTTGATCTCTCTAAAGCTGTTATCTCACTCTTCTTTTTCATCTGAATCCCCCTATCATCGTACCTTTAACAACTACCTTAAAGCTGAATAGGACTCTTTCCGTGATTTTCTTCGTGATGGCCCTTGGGTAGAAATCTTTCGTCTTCCTATTGACAAATGTGCTTCTTACATTACTTCGTGGATTCAGTCTAGCATTGAATCTTTTGTTCCCCCTCAACAATTCCAGGTTAAGCCTCACTCTTCTCCATAGTTTTCCTCACACTGTGCTGCTGAAATTGTCAATCGAAACCATTACTTCCATATCTATCAGCAAAACAATTCTCCAGAAAACAGACGTTTGTTTATTACTGCTAAAAATTATTGTAAAAAGGTTTTGTCCAACTCCAAAGCCCGCTACTCTCAGGTCATGAAATCTCGTATTTCATCACAAAAATTAGGCTCTCGTGACTTCTGGAGAATCTTTAATAATATCAATAATAAGGGCAAATCTGTAATTCCACCTCTCTTGTGTGGTTCAGACTTTGTCACCTCACCTAAAGACAAAGCTGAATTGTTTGCTAAAAACTTTTCATCAATATCATCTCTTGATTCCACTAGTTGCGTTCTACCTGATATTGCAAACAAACAGGTTGATTCATTGCTTGACATTCGTATCACTCCAGCTTCTGTATCTAAAGTAATTTCCTGCTTAGACTCTTTTACAGCGTGCGGCCCACACAACATGCCTGTTATAGTTTTGTAGAAGTGTTCTCCAAAGCTGTTGTCTGTAATTTTAAAACTATTAAACTTGTTTTCCAGCCTGCTGGAAAGCGCCATCTGTTATCCCTATTTTCAAAAATTCTAAAGAGAGATTGGATTTGTCTAACTACCGTCCCATTAGTCTTCTTCCTATCATAAGCAAGGTTTTTGAATCTTTAATTAACAAACACTTAAATTTTTTATCTTGAATCTAATAACTTACTTTCTAATCATCAATATGGATTTCGATTTTCTCGTTCTACAGCTGATTTGCTAACAGTAATAACCAATAGGTTTTATCTTGCATTAGATAAAGGTGGAGAGATTAAGGCCATCGCTCTTGACATTTCTAAAGTTTTTGATAAGGTTTGGCATGCTGGTCTTCTCCATAAGCTCTATTCTTACGGTGTATCTGGTAACATCTTTAAAACTATTGAATCGTTTCTTTCCAATCGTAGTATAAAAGTTGTCCTCGATGGACAGCACTCTTCTTCTTATTCTGTATCTTCAGGGTTTCCTCAAGGTTCAATCCTTGGTCCTATACTCTTTATATATTTACATTAACAATTTTCATGATATTCTCACATCTAAGGCATTGTTCGCTGATAATACTATAATTTAATCTTGTCGTGATAAGAAACCAACACTCTGTAATTGCTTGGAGGGGGCATTTGAGATTGAAAAGGGTCTTCCTTCTGCTACAGCATGGGGCTCACAGTGGCTGGTGAACTTTAATTCAGATAAAACTCAATTTTTTTCAGCCAATCGTTATCGCAATAATTTAGATCTTTCTATATTTATGAACGGTGATGTACTACCCTTCATCTACCCTTCATCTTCTTGAATAGACTCTTTCTTCTGATCTTTCTCGGAAACCATATATCAAATCTGTTGCAAAATTAGCGTCTGCTAAGATTGCATCTCTTTATTGAGCTCAACACTTTCTTACTCCGGATTCTATTCTCTATCTTATTCTCTATCCGCCATATCTGAGGCGGATCTTCTAATGATGCCCTTTCTCTTTTAGACAAAGTGTAAAAACGCATTGTAAATATAGTTGGACCTGCTCTTACAGCCAACCTCCAACCATTATCACATCGTCTTAATGTTGCTTCTCTTTCTCTTTTTTACAAATAATATAATGGGCACTGCTCAAAAAAGCTAGCGTCTCTTGTGCCATCCACTAAAATTCGTTCTCGTGTTACTCGTCATTTAATTAAGTTTCATCCTTTTTCTGTGACGGTTCCTAAGTGCTTCAAAAACTCTTATTTGTCTAGTTTTTTTCCTCGAACATCAGCTCTTTGGAATTCGCTTCCTTCATCTTGCTTTCCTGATTCATATAATTTGCAATCCTTTAAGTCGTCTGTCAATCGTCATCTTGCTCTTCAATTTTCATCTTTTCTCTTCCAGCAACTTCCAACTCTAATTAGTGGTTGCTTGCAGCCTTGTTGGAAGCGAAGATTTTGGAACTATGGAACATTTTGTTAAATAACCAGCTGAAAAATTGTTCTTCGCTTTCTCTATTTAAACAAAAACTAAAACAAAAACTTCTTAACGATGTTAATGAATTAAATTTATTTTAAGATTCTTTACTTCGTCGTCTATTTTTTTTTTTTTTTTTTTCTTTTTTAACTCGTATCTTATTAACTGGTCTTTAATTTAAATTTTCCTTAAGTTCTTCTATTAACTTATTTTTAATTTTTAGGTGTAATTATCATTATTGTTATTTTATTTTTTATTTTTTTTACGATTTTTTTTTTGATTATAGATTTGTTACTGATCTTAACACACTTGTAAAATTTGTATTTATTTTTTATGTCGTACAAAGTAATTTTATGTTTACATTTTAATTATTGTACACGCTTGCTGATGAAAGCACGTCGGGGCGTAGTGATAAGGCAAATTTTGTCTTCTTTTAGCCCCGGTCATATTTATATAAAACGGCTTTGTATTCTTTTTTTTGATGACGAAATAAAAAAATAAAAAAATAAAAAAGTTGATCTCAAATTACACAGGAGATTTTAGTCGTTCAATATTTTAGTATTTTAGTCAATTTAACTCCAGATATTGTTCAAATAGACAAACTGAGTATTATAGTTCTTTGTGTTTCGCCTTAGGGCTGATAGCCAGTCAAACGATTTTTGACATTTTTTGTGAAAAGTTACATTGGTTAATTCTCGGTGCGTGCAATATATATACCATGTGAAACGCATTTTTCGAACTTAATTGTACAAACTGCTATAAAATGCTCCTTGCAACTAAATTTTTGTTTTATCGTGCAATTATTGTATACGCGTTTTATTTCAAATTCGACGCATCTCACAGTGATGACTAGATTTGTCTAAAAAACTATTATGCGTTAAATATAGACATATGTTACATGTATATAGGGATTTTCAGAACCAAGCATTTCATTTTTAAGCTCCATTTTGAGTTTTGAGTGGTCATGACCACACAAGTGGTCATGACAACACAAGTGGTCATTTTTAGGGTTGTCAAGGGTGTCATGGGATGGTTTTTAAATTTGATGCAACATGTTGTATGTCTAAATATAGATAATTGCGGTCAAAGAATTTGAATCTGGGCATATTCGGTTTCAGAAGTGGCCATGACTGGACAAGTGATCATTTTAGAGGTGGCCAAGGGTGGTCCAGGAAAATCCCAATGGTTTGTTAACTAAATTGTACATGTTTTATGTCTAAATATTGATAATTGAGATCAGTAAGATAAAATTTGAGCATAACTGATTTCTAGGAGTGGTCATAACCGTACAGGTGGATATTTTAGGGGTAGGCAAGGGTACAAAAAAGTTCTGAAATTATTACCATAAACACTTTTGAGGTTCTCGTGAATGCCACAAAAATAGTTCTCAATTCTTTTAATGCATTTTTGATAGCATTAAATGAGGTGGTTGATGATCTCTCTTATAAAATAAAACTAAGCATGAAGTTGAATGTATTGCAAATAAAATAAAAGTGTTGAACTTATTTTCTTGCACGTATTGTGGAGCAATATTTTTAATAGTTTTCCATCAACAAACAAATCTCCAAAAGTCCAAACAAGTTGATATCAAAGCTGGTGATCTTCTCGTCGTTAAAAGTAATGATTTAGTAGAAACAACTTTGAATTTGAAACAAAATCTTACCAGCTACTGATGTACAACGCATATTAGTCATGAAAAAAGATAAAATGACATAAACTGTTTGAGAAAATTTTTGGATTAATTGACCGGTTTAAGAGAGATTAATGAGCAAAGATTACTTTGGCTTTGAGATTTTTTTGGCTGATTTAAACTTTTAGTATATGAATATTGACAGATGGTTTCTAATTTGGTTAACTTGTATTCTGACGACTTAGACGACTTTTATACGGAATTAAGGCAATATCACAGGTACGACAAATAAAAATTTGCATCATAAACTCATTTTCTCAAATTGAACTTTACAAAAATTTGATTGGTGACAGCCTTGCGTCTGATTTCCGAACGTCGAAATTCCTCTTTATGGGGCATACTGTGTAACAATGTTGATTTTTTAAATTTCAAATAATTGTTTGTAACTGTAATAATTTATAAAGTTCTTGTAATTGTAATAATTTAATAAAAACCTAGTTTACTTCACAACTTTTTTGTATTTATGAATTTGTTTTACATTTATGAATTATGAAGTCATTGTAAAACATTTACATGAATGTTCGTACTTCAATACTCAAGAATTCAGCATAAAAAACATTTTTTTTTTTATTGACATCCGGTCCTCATAAGAGGCAAGACTACTAAAGGAGATTTTCCTGACAAAAGCTGAATCTTTATGGTGTGGTTATTGTGAATGGAAACGTTAAGATTTAGTAACCGACGACTAAAGAATAAGTGCAAACATTGCGCCGAAACCGAAATAAACCAAACTTTTGAGAATTCTTGTTCAATACTGAAACAGAAAGTGACATTTTGGTAAACATTTTACCAAAACTAAAACCGAAATTTTGGCTAAACAAAAGTAATTTAATTAAAAAATGTTATCTAAAAATGCAGTTTTACATTTATTATTTATTTATTTCTGTTGTTTTTTACATTTGTTGTTTTTATTTGTTTTTTTACCACTTTTTCTATCTTATGTATAAATAATAAAGTAATAGTCAGAAATAAGAAAAATAAAATCACAGAAAAATCTATAAAAAAAACAACTAAAATCTTACATCCATAAAATGTTATCCTTGTTCACTTTCTACTTAAACTATTTAGATCAAGTTTGTTTAATTTAGGTATAATATTATCAGTACATAGTTCAAAATGTTATGTGCACTGCAATGCATTGACGGATCCAGAAGAGTGGGGGTAATGAGTCCCCCTTCCTCGCTAATACACACACCAGAATCTGAAAGTCCTAAAATATCTTAGAAACGGAGGACTATTTTTTTATCTTATTTGAGTAGACGCAAATGAAAATAAAAAAATATTTTCAAATTTGGTTAATGTGTTAAAAAAAAAAAAAATAATATTTTCAAATTTGTCAATAGATAAAAACATATGCCAAAATTATCAAAATATTTTTTACCTATATTTAATAAACAACTTTTTGTAGTAAAAATAGTTTTAGGTCACAAAAGAGGTTTCTTTGTGTTTCTAGATAAATGGCATAGATATATGTTAACTAAACATGCAGTGAAAGTTTCAAAGCCATAGCATAACCATTTATATATATATATATATATAAATATATATATATATATATATATATATATATATATATATATATATATATATATATATATATATATATATATATATATATATATATATATATATATATATATATATATATATATATATATATATATATATATATATATATATATATATAATGTTTTAAGTTAGAGCAAAAGTCAGAAAAATAAATATTTGAGAAAAACGTAAAACAAAAAAAGGTATGTGCTTTAGCTTCTGCAATGGGTATGCATTTTACCTTCTAAGTAATTTAGAGAAACGTTAAAAACAGAAACGATATCATACGGAAAAGCTGTAAAAAGCTAGGGTTTCAACCTTGAAAATGTTTTTTTTTAAGAGGTAAGTAATTGTTGCTAAGATCATGCTAAGAACGCTTATTTTTTTAAATATATGTAAAAATAAAAGTAACCAACTTTTAATTAAATTTTTTTTTAAATTCAAGTATCCAGCATTAAGGAACAAAAAGCTCTAAACAAGAAATAGTTGTTAAAAAGGTTTTAAATTTTTTAATGTATATATATATATATATATATATATATATATATATATATATATATATATATATATATATATATATATATAGGAACCGCCTAAAAAAGAAGAAAATGGTTACGCGCTATTTAGTACCTAAAAGTTCAAGTAATTTGTGAGCAATGGGCTAAAAATTTCATTTAGAAATAGTAAAATGTTTTGTGGAAATCTTAATAAAATAACTATTTTATTAAGTTGACTTAAAATTTAAAATCATACAAAATTTTCTATTTTCGGTATGTTTTTTAACCGAAATTTAACTTCTTACTAAATATGGCTCTCAAATGATATAAAGTGTTTTTAAGACCACACTTAAATATGAAGTGCCTATTTGGGCTCTTTTTTTAAACTGGTACAGCCTTGGTCGAACCTGTTCAAGACTAGACTCCTGGTTGTGGAAAAAGTTTGAAACAAATATTTTGATCAATAATACATGGATAGAACATAGGCATCACATAATTTTCTTTGCATTTGCAGACATAATACCTATGATACGTACATATTGTGCGCAACTCTTTGCCTTTATAAATAACTCCAATTAATAATTAACAAAACTGAATGTATTATACTTGTATATATTAAATAATTTATACTTTTGAACTATGATAATAAGATATTCGCGCAGTTTCACGCAACTTTTAATTTTTTTCAGAAGAGCTTATGGGTTACGTCTGACTCTTACTACAAAAACTGCAAACTTCTTGCCATGCCAAAAACTACATCTGCAACTTCTTGCCATGCCAAAAAAACGAATTTAAACATGGGAAAAACTTAATTTTTAAATATTTTCAAAAAACTTCAAACCCGGATTCCGAGTGAACGAAACATTTTCGGAAATCTTTTTTCCCCAACAGATTTTCTTTATATTCTGAGCAATATATAAAAAATTCAAGCGATTTGGAGGAAGTCATTTCCACAGTTTCAGGAATTTTCCTGATTCTTACAAAAAATGGCTCTTAATAGAAACACACACATTTTTCTGTAATTCTTTTATATCTAAAAATAATTCTACCATTTCGGGTCTTCTAGAAACTCCGAATCTACACACTTGTCTGCATTTCATCTTTTACTCTATGTAATATTCCTGTCCAGAGTATTTTTTTTTGGTTCTATTTAAATCAAAGTTAAATAAAAATTGTTGTTGTGCCCAATCCCTTTATTTATGTTTTTACTAGTCTTGACAGTTTTGCTAAAAAATCCAGATATACCCAGGTCATTTCACCATGGCCAGAATACAATCACAATTATTATCTGCTTTCAAAGTTATTTTTGAGAGAAAAAAGCACGGACTGAATGGTTCTATTAAGCTCAAGTTTTTCGGAAATTATTGTTGCCAATCATGAAAAATATTATTTCAACTTTTTTTATTTTTTCATCATTTTAATTAAAGCTTTATAACAACTTAAATAATTTTTATTTTATTATTTAACAAATTATGCGATGCGAACTGCTTAAATGTCCAAATTCGTAATTAACTAATCGACGAATACAGATTTTTATCGATTTTAAACCAAGGAACGCAAAAAATTAAAAACGCAAAAAATTAAAAAAAGCCATGTCTTTTATTCATTTTTGGTTATGTATAAATGTTTTATGTATAATTACTTACAATAACAATTAGTCATAAGGTTATAATAATCGAGATTGTATTACCAAAAATTAATCGATAACAACCGTTAGGTTAAAACATAAATTCCTTGTAAATTATCTATAATTTTCAATACTCCCGAAAAAAAATAAACTTATTTTTATTAAAAGCGCAATCAATATTTCTCTAAAACCACTAAAATATTTTGAATTCTAGAATTATCAAATAACGTCGATGTTTTTAAAACAATTTTAAAAAAAAGATGAAATCAACTAAAAATATGCTCAAGTTTTAACTAAAATAATCAAAAAGGTAGAGACAAACTTGGACTACGCAGTTTGACTTAAGAATGGAAAAACAAGCAAACATTTTAAGTAGCAGTGCTTAAAATAAAACTTCATAAAATAGAAAAATTTAATCCCCTTATTTACCCTATTTGATTTTTATGCGCCGCAAGAAAAAATTACACATCATTATTGTTAAACGTTTGCCTAAGTGACGCCTGATTTAATGTAAACACTTACGATTAATTCGAAGATAAGCTAAAACTTTTTAAATTTAACTTTAAATAAATTTATTGTTCTTTGAAATAGATGAAAGCGAAAAAAAATCTAAATTTATATAAAGTAAAGTCGTTTATTCAAAATAAAAAAGTTAGCAAAAAAGATTGTGCTAAATATGGTCACATGCGTTAAAATAACAGAAACCATTACCCTTTTAACACAAAGCCAGCAATTTACAAATTATTTTGTAATAATATACATAAGGGGATGAAGATTTGAAATAAAAAAAAAACACAATAATCAATTGAAAAAACTGATCAAAACGTATATAAATTACAACTTGGGTAGGAATACCTACAATACAATAAAATCTCAACCAACCCACAAAACAGGTTAGGTTGAGACCTGTTATAAATTAAACAACATAATTTATTCTTTTTTGTATTTTACAAACTAATGTACTAAATAAGTATAAAACTTCACCAAGTAGAGGTAAAACTTCACCAAGTGGAGGTTGGCGACATAAATAGTGAGAGGCTTAGCAACAACTTTAAATTTACAAAAACAAGCCTAAACCATTCAATCTAAGGATTAACGTTAAAAAAACACGGCTTTTATTTACAAACGCAGTCTTTTTTAAGAAACTTACAAAAAAAAGCTAAACAAATGAAAATCAGTCTGAGTAAACAGATATTGGCCACGCACTGCTAACATTTGCTACAAAGCTGAGTTAACACTTAAAAAATAGCAACCTCCTCCTTGGCGTTTAACATATATATATATACAAGGAATTCTCCAAAAAATATCACTGCATACATTTAACATAAGATGTTAGTTTATAAATTAAATTTGAATAAAAGTCTCGTAAAAGGATAAAATATAAGAAAAAAAAACTTAAATTTTAAAATGATATAATACTCTTTTTAATAATATTATTATAATATATTTGCGGCGTAAACTCTCCTATGAGAAAACACAATTTCCGCAAAACGTAGCAAAAATAATATATTACAAAAAAAAACAAAAAAAAACAAAGTCAATAAATAGAACATTTTAAATAACAAAGAAAATGAGAAAACACTTTGAAAAAAATGTTTGTATAAATTAAGATTATATTAAGATTTTCTGTCGTTAAAAATTACGAAACCTATGACTAATATGTGCAATGGAGCGAAAAAAAAAAAAAAAAAAAAAGCTTATTGGCTTCAGTCAGGATTAATGACGCATATTTCTTATCAGAAGTTATTAGGCAAAAAAATATCAGAGATTATTTGAATACCCAATTCTGATTACAACAAATTTTTTATAAAATGGATTACGAAGTTTTAAAAAAGAGACCTCGCGACGCCCTGACTGATATTTTATATAGCCGCAAGACAAATGGCTCGCACCATCACCGAAATAAAAACTCCATACTTTTATCAAAATTTATACGCATAAAACTTCCAAAAATAAAATATATAAATATAAATATATTTTAAACAAAAATTCTTATATTTTGATTAATCTTAAATCTAGAACAAATATAAACGGGGCGCTTTTTCTGCTTACCTCCGGGAATTTTGACAAAAAAGATCGTATTACATACGACCTAGTAAAATAATTTCTTAACTTATTGCTATACATAAAAAAATTTCCTTTATAGAAAAAAAAAACTTAACTCACTAATTCAAACCACCAAACACTGGTAGACGACGAAGCTTTTCGACGGGTGAGGGAGGGTTTGAAGATCCTGAATCTGATGGTGTTGTTGTATAGCGTTCATTTATTATCGGCTTCATACCCTGAAAACTTAATCCACTAACCATAGAAGTTAACGGAATGTAATCATTACTTTTAAGTCTGTTTATTTTAACGGAACTACAGGGAGATGGAAAAGAGTTTTCTGGAATTACACTCATTGCGTTTTGTCCGCACACCGCCAAAGGGTTTTGAGCAACATGCGAAGGTTCATCAAAAAGAAACACGTCACCACCATACCCTGGTGATAATGGTGGTGTAAGTGAATTGCCAAATGGCGAAGGGGCAACATCGTGTGCCGGGGAAGGGGGAATCGAATCCATACTTGATATAGAACATGATCGACCCAGACTAGTTAAAGCTAATTTTTTCTCTTCGTCGTTATGAATGAAATGGCATCGCGGTCCGTAAGGGCAAAAACCAATGGTATGATAAGTTCGACAAAATTCCGTTTTGTATTTGGGATGTCGATTCAATCCCCTTAGTTCATGAAAACCATGAGCAAATTGACATTTATCGCCATATTTGCATGTTCCGTTTTCTTCAAATGGTCGACACAGCTCCGTTTTATAGCGACTAGAATTCGTGGAATTTCTCTTTCTCTGTTGTGCATCTAGTTCTTCTTGGAAACTTGCACTCTGTGCTCTTTCTCGAAATGGTGAAACATTTCCCGAAAATTTATCCTTGGGCGAAGAAGGCATCGGGTAAAAGCTTAAAGAACTGGGTGACAAAACCTGGGCTTTAGTAATTTGTGTGGTTAAACTAATTAAAGTCGTTGAGTTAGTTGAGTGACGTCGAGGAATAACTAAATTATTTGGCCTTCGATCTTCTAGTTTTTGACGTAAATCTAACATTGGTCGCTGTTTACTCTAAATAAAAATAGAAAATTGAAAAAAAATTTTTACTTAAGTTATCACTCATGATTCATATAAAGTTTTTTAATGATGTCACTTGGTTAGGAATTCATAGGCGAGTTATAAACCTTTGAATAATAAAATATGTATGTTGTAATGTATACAAACTTTACAAAAGGCATTACAACTCTTTATTTCCGATAAATAAAATTCAACAGTTTTTATCTTCAGCATTATATACTCGTTAAAACATTCCCAAGAGAAACTTTTTTTAACTACTTTATACGAAATTCAAAAATGTAAATCAAGAGAAGTTTATTAAGATAATTACATTCCTAAGAGATTTAACCAGATTCGTATGCCAAAAAAAAGTATATAAAATTTATTTTCTCGTTAAAAAGTATTTTACCTGTTGAATAACATCATTAATATCGTAAAATGCCGAAACCAAAGCTGTACTCATTTTAAAAAAATATTAAATAAAGTTTTCAACAACTACAAAATATTGTTTAACACGTTCCACGCGTTTAAGTCTAATTGACGAAGATATAAAAAAAAAACATTGACGAAAGGTTTTTGTGTGATATTTAAAGGTTTATTCAGCGGTTAGAAGCGAGAACAATGCAATAAACAATCAGGCGTGACTAAGAATGCATGTCAATCAAATCTTTTTGTTTTATGTTTTGAAAGCATTTTTTTTATCAACCAATAGAAAAGCTAATAAAGATTTTCTATAGGTGGGAAAATGTTTAGGAAAAACGTAACACTCTAGTATTTTGAGCACGTTTGTTTTTAATAAACATTTTTTATTCTCGAAATGGAAAAAAGAAAATTTTCGCGCGTTTTAATTATAGTTTTTAGAGAAATTTAAATTTTTGATTTAAAATCATAAAACAAACATTGAAACTTGAAAACATTAATGGAGTTTCTGATTATATCAATAAACAACGTTATACAAGATCTTTTTTTTTTAACATATAAAATTATTGTATTATAAATAAAAACTTTGGAGAAATATTTTTTTTAATTTTTAAAATATTTTATATATTTTATGTAATATATATTTTTAGTTTAGATTTACTGTTTATTTTTTCACTTTTTAAAACAGTTTTTCGCTTTTAAAACAAGCTTGTATACTTTTGAAAAAATGATCTCTATGAAATTTACGCAATTCTTTTTCTGCAGTGAGATTAAAATAATGTTTTTTTAGGAAACGTAATCTAATCAAACAACCATTTTTTTAAAAACAAATTTGGCGCCAACTTGGTAGCTAAGCTATTTGTAAAGTCAGTCACATCATTTTAATATCAAATGTCACTTTCGGTTTTATACTCTATATATATATATATATATATATATATATATATATATATATATATATATATATATATATATATATATATATATATATATATATGTCAGATTATATGTCAGATTTTTTTCAAACATACATTCTGCATTTCCATCCTTTAATATCAGTTAATATGTGTACTAATGTTCCCATCTACCTTTATTTCAGTGGGCAGAAAGACCAAGTTAGAGGTCGGTAAACTACCTAATAAATAAAACTAAATGTTCTGAGAGTGGTCAATATTGCTCATAAATAGTTGAATTTTATTAAATACTATAAGTGTATGCAAAACACAATAAAAAGTTTGTGAAATCTGTATGAATATTGTTATGCACTCTAAGGAATTTTTTTATAACTCCTTCGCTTTTATTTTCAAGTTGCCTATACACCATAAAGTAAAATGGCGTTAATCTCAAAATTAACAAAATAAAATTATCTGCGGGTGTTATATTTATTTTAGACTTTGAATGAAAGAAAAACATAAGATTTTACAAGCTTTATTATTCATTACTCTTTAGAAATTGTTAGAATAGATTTTAATCGTTCTAGCCGATAATCGATTGATTCGGTATAGCTCCTAAAGCAATATCGAGAGTATATAACTTATGAAGTTTTCCGGAAATATCATATATAAAGCGGGGAAAATTGTTTGATGCTCCTTTAATTCTGTTTAAAGTGTTTTTAATAAAGTTTAACAAAATAAGTAAAACCAAATTAACCTTGCGCATTGCACTTTAAACGAACACATTTTTCTTATATAAAAGGATACCAATAAGGACTTAAAATTTGACTTTTTAAATTCTGTAGAATTGAGCATGATTTGGTTTTACTTGATTTAAAACGCCAAAGTTAAAGTTTCTGAATAAATAATAAAATGGTAACTGGTAAATAGTCAGCGAGAGCAGTTATTCTGTTTGAATAACTTTTTATATTACTGTCATTTTATTATGTTAATATTGACAATGTCACGTGATAGTTTTATGACGTTATAAAAAGTTTAAACATGATAAGCATTATTTCATTAACCAGACACAATAATATCAATTTACTAAAGTTTGTTGATATATTCTTCTAAAATTTATGTAGACTTTGTTATGCTGTTAAATTCTGTTTGGATTTCATCACAAATTCATTCACGAGTCGATAATATTTTTCTAAACTATATCTTCTTGAATTTTAATTGAATTGAATTAAATTATGAGAAATGCTTAATAACATTTGTGCATGAATAAATAGTGTGAATTTTATGAAATAAACTATAAGATAGTTTAACAATTTGCCCGTTATATATTTATTTTTTTATCTTTTTATTTTAGTTATTAAGGTATATACAGGGCCGTCCCGAACGGGGATGTAGGAGGGTGTCCCACCCCCCAAAGCTGTCACATATGCATTTGAGTTGGCACATTTAGCATTTCGGTTAGCAACTTTTGAACTATAGTTGGCAAATTTCAAATATCGAAAGGCATTTTTTTTTTTGTCTCTAGTTGGCAAATAATAAATACAGCAAACCGCCCCCCCCCCCCTTATGATAGACCTCTTGGAGACGGTCCTGGGTGTTATATATATATATATATATATATATATATATATATATATATATATATATATATATATATATATATATATATATATATATATATATATATATATAAAATTCGTATTTACTAAGTCGGCACAAGACGTGTTTTAATCGTCTGAAAAAAACGTATTAAATAAGTCTTTAGACGTTTTTTAGATGTCTAAAATACGTATTGCCCAGCGGGTATCATTGAAATCATTAGTTTAAATTATTTTTGAAAAAATTTAGTATATGAAACTTTAAGTTATTTAAATTATAAATCATTTCATTTATAAGTTAATGATAAATACTGTAGAGTTGTTTCATTTGATTAATGGCGATTGCTAGGCTCTATTTCACTTGGGTCTATTTGATATACATACGGTAAATTAACATAAGACACGCTCGTACGAGGGTAAGGGGAATGGGAGAAGCATAATTGCTTAGACACCGAGTGTCATTTTTTGTGGCGACATTTTTGTATAATCTTATCACAAATACATGGTTTAACTCACTCTGTTCAAATAAAATTTAAAAAAAAAAGAATTATTTTTAATTGCTTTTAGTCTGTTTAACTACACTGTGGACCAAAGAGACCGACAGTTTTTATTTCACTCAAACCAAATCCTTATTATGTAAGAGTATAATATATATACTTTCATAAAAAATTCTTTCTGAAATCAAAATGCGTTACTACAATACCTTTTTAATTATAGTTAAATTTTAAAACTGTATTAAAAAATCTTAATTTTTTGCCTTAAATAATTTAAACTTGAAAAGCTTAGAAAATGATTTTGTTTCCGCGAATCTTTAGTCGTGTAGTTTATCTTTTGTAGTATCTTGTATCGTAGTTTATCGTTGTTGTAATACTTATTGTAGTTTATCTTCTAATATTTGTCGTAGTTTATTTTGTAATATTCATTTTTTCACATTAAAAAAAACAAAAACAAAAAACAATGTGTCTAATAGTTATTTTTTTGTAATTTTTTTACAAAGAATTATATTTAACGTCTGCGTTATTATTCATAGTAGTCTTGCGTAACTGCGCACGATTTTGTTGTAGCTATAGAAACTAGTTTATTTCCAAGATTAAAAAATTTGGCGATAATTAATGAGATAATTAATTTACCTAAATCTGGATCAAGTTTATGTATGCTTGTTGAGCAAAGGGGCAAGTTGGGCAATTAAAATATCTCAAAATCTACGCATCACATAACAAAACATCTAATGGATAAAATTTAGGGAATTAGAATCTTAACACAATGCACAACTAAATACTGTTGGAAAGCAGTTGAGTAAGATATACGGGCACTTTTTCTATTTTCGACGAAGAAAGTAAAAAAAAAATGTTTTGTTATTTTTTGCTTAGATGTTTATAAATTTTTTTTCTAACACCACTTAAGTGTTGATATTTTAACAATTTATCGGACTTTCGATTAAAACTACCCGTTTTTTCATAAGTCTTTCTGTTCTTTTTAAAACCTAAATAATGTGTCACCTAGTCTAGTAGGGAAACCTAGTCTTGGGGTAAGTTGAACAGCTTTGAAAAAATAAAACTGAAATTTCGAACACAAAGAAACAACTTTAATAAAAAATGATTTAAGATACATTATATATATATATATATATATATATATATATATATATATATATATATATATATATATATATATATATATATATATATATATATATATATATATATATGTAAATTATGTTAGTGTATTTTACAAATAGAGTGCTCAATGTTCTTAAAGAACAGAGCAATTAATTAATTAGTAAAAAACACTTATCTAACTTTTATCTTCGACTTGAAGTTTCACCATTGCTGGATCATCAGGAAGAGTTTATATATATATATATATATATATATATATATATATATATATATATATATATATATATATATATATATATATATATATATATATATATATATATATATATATATATATATATATATATATATATATATATATATATATATATATATATATATATATATGTATATATATATATATACACTTAAAATTGGTAATTTTAAAATTGGGCTTTAAAGTTAAAGGTTATTGTATAAAATAATATTTTTATATTTTTAAATAAAAATATTATTTTATACTATTACCTTTAACGTTTTTTTTTTATTATATTTATTGCTTAAGTTTTAATTTATTTTTAATTATTTTATTTTTTTGTTTTTAATTTTTTTTATTTTATATTTTATTTTTTTATTATTATTTCTTTTTAATTTATTTATATTTTATTATCACTTTCTTTTTACTTTATTTTATGACGCTTTTCTATTTAATTTTTTCTCTCATATTTACGTCATTAAAGTGTATAAAATAAAAAGTGTATAAATTAAGCACACGCTTACTGTTAGTGAAAGTTTTATTGATGATTGACCCAAGTTTCGTACCATGCATATTCATTCAATTGTTGATTGCTCAACTTACCCTACATTATTGCTCAACTTACCCCGCTGGGGCAGGTTGAGCAGCTCAGCAAACTTTAGGCATTATCTTTTTAAAAAAATCAAAAAGTATACTTTTTTTTTTAACAAATTTTTAGCAGGTTAAATTATCTTTCAAATAGTGAAAAAGTTATGTAAATCTGACGCACCGTTCATGAGATCTGTTAGATTTAGTAAAAATTCCTCAACTAACTATACGTATCATGCGCCTGGTTATTTTAACAACTTTAAACTACTTGTGTCGTGAATTTCTTATTAAAGTGTAATACACGTGAACTAAATTTTTTTGAATTATTCTTTTGTTTTGTGATTTTGGCAAGTTTTTAGTTTTAAGTTTGAGTAAAGAGATTTGTTCGGCAAGAAAAATCTAGAATATTTGTTTAAATTTAGATTTTTTTTTTAATTTCTAAGGAATTTCAATGACAAGTTGATTTTTAGATATACCTAAAAATATACAGTATAGTGTCTACTATGTCTACTAATTTGCTGAAGAAATAAGAAATAGGATTGGGAAAGAATTTATTTTTTCTGAATAGTGTAATAAAATCATACTTAATAGAGTAGATCTATGTTTTTAACTTAGTGTTTAATGCATTTATGATAGCTTTCCAAGAGATATTTTCTTCAAATACAGCTCCTACAAATTTAGTTTCTTGAGCTGTCTCAACGATTTTCTAATTTTAGCGTGGAACTGTTAATAACGCATTTCTCTGCTTACTTTAATAAAAGAAAGTGGATTTTATTTTTTCTTTGTTTAATGACAACTTATTTGTTTTAAACCATATATTTCGTTTATGAAGTTTTTTGTTTACATTTTTATACAGATCATTAATGTTTGCTAAAGAATAAATTTTCATCGTCTGCAAACAAGTATAACTTTAAGTTTTATTAAAGACTTTTGGAAGGTCATTTATATCGATAAGAAACAAAAAAGAAATACGAACCTTAGAGGGACTCAAATTTTTGTTATTTTGAGTAGTTTTGACAATTTTTACGGTTTATTTTATTATTTAACACACTATTGTCATTTTTTTAAGTTTTTTTTTTAAGTAGGAAGGCATGATCTACAAACCTATTAGATGTTTTTATTAAATTTTCAAAATTTCTTTTCAGACATTGCTTTTGCAATGTCTGAAAAGAAATCAAATGCGATTTTTTTTTCAGTTTCACTATTTATTTTGGTTAAGTATAAGACAGCATGCTCTCTTGACTGCTATTTTTTTGGTTTTTTATTTCTGTTGAGTGCTATTTCATTTTTTTTTTTTTTTTGATTTTCATGGATTTTGTGTGTGGTTAAGTATAGATACAAGCGATTGTAAATAATCTGCATAAAGGTGTTTTGATAACACAGAAAATATTATTATTTTAAGAAGGAAGTGACCCCAGATTTATAAATTGGTACAATTCTAGCTCTTTTTCAACTTTTCAGATACGTATCTGGTACGTTTTTTTTTTACGTTTTTCTATCGTCGTAGAGTCGAACTAAGAAAATAAATGAATATACAGTACCTAACAACAGGATAATTGAACTTTCAATTTAATTTTTTATTAAACAAAAAGGAATGAGGCGTGAGAACTATTTTAATATAGACTAAAAAGAAATTAAAGCAAATAAAGTATTAATCAATAAATATAATCAAAAACAAGTTAAACTATGTGACTAATGTTGAACATTTACGTAACGATAGGCGCATGAGTTACGCAAAAAATTGCATAAAAAAACAACCGAGCAGATTTTTTTGCACTGCACAAAAAGAAATATAATTATCGATCTTTTATTTGTCTACCAATATGACAATATATATTTCAACTCGTAATGGTGTAGCGAGAAGTTTCCCAAAAGTGAATTTTTGAAAACAAAGTCTTTACTTCAGTCAAACTTTCTCATCTTTCTAAAGATTTTTGTGACAGGTAAACTATTAGCTCCATTATTTCTCAACATAAAAATAATCCAGAGCATAGAAAATGGTATGAACTATGAGCATAGAAAATGGTTGATTTATATATATATATATATATATATATATATATATATATATATATATATATATATATATATATATATATATATATATATAAATATATATGCACACATATATACATATATAACGGTTTGTTTATATATATAATAACGTAACTCCTATCATATATGAAGGGCGTTATGTTTTACCGTTATGTTACCCGTTATTTTATTCAAACTACGTATTTAATGACATCATAAATATATTTATAAAAACAGGCGGGAATTTTTGCAAATTGCTTACATGTTTTATATGTTAAAGATATTTTTCTAAAGCATTAAGAGCTCTTTTTTATCAAGCAACTTTATATTAACATTGTGTATATATATGTAATGTGTGCATATGTATATATATATATATATATATATATATATATATATATATATATATATATATATATATATATATATACATATATATATATATATATATATATATATATATATATATATATATATATATATATATATATATATATACACATATATACATAAATAAAAATATATTTTGTACACATATACAAAAAAAATTTTAATACTAAATAAGGAAAAAAAAAAGGTATTATAAGATTTTTTTACTATATTGTAAACACTACTTTTTTGTGTGAAATATATTGATTGATAGATCTTAATAACTTTTTGTGAGTGTATCTATAGAGTAGAAGGTTGTAGTGAGGAAAATGCCAAGCAAATTGTAGATTCAATCAAATACTCCCATATTTTTTTAGAAAAAAATCAATATTTAGGTTTACCTACATGTGGTGATCTTAATTACAAGTGCCGTACCCAGAAGTAATCTCATACCGTTTGACCGGAATGGGCTCCCAAACTAAAACTTCTTTAAGTTATAAATTTCAATATATAATAAAAATAAATATAATAAAGTCCAACATCATTAAATAAAAACAAATAAGCGAGTAAAAAAATTGTCATTTTTGTTAGCCGTGCATACGTTTTATAACTATAATTATAGTTGTAAACTTTATCAATCTTGCTTAGAGTAGTTTAGGGTAATATGAGCACCTTGGTAATATAAGCATACTTAAAGATTTCTTAGATGTAAGTAGTGAAATTAAAGTTGCTTTGTATTTTTTCAATCGACTTTATGTGGTGATAACAGGAATCAGTACAATTAGCGTAAATTTATATGCAGTAATTAGCGGCTATCATCTAATTAAAACGTAGTTAAATTTTTTAGATTGTTAAAATAATATCATCACACAAAATTAAATCTGTGGCGCGAAATTTTGGTGCTAAAATAATGAAATTAATTTTTTCATTAAAATAAATATGTAAGCTAAAAATCCAACCTATTTTTGTTTGAAAAACAATGCATAGAAACATTTAGTTTCGACTTTATGTAAAGATACCATTTTTGTGTAATATGAGTATGCTCAAGTTACCCTTGAAATTACCTATGGACTTGAAATGTCCGGCTCCCGGCTCGGCTCCGGCTCCCGGACCTAATAAGTTGAATTTAGATTTTGAATGAAAATTAAAAATATTTAGGCTTGTTTCCCAAGTTGGATAAAAACTACACCTATTAGTTTTTATCCAACTCTCATTTTAAATTTCAAATAAGTCAAATGTATTCGTTATTTGTCCTAAGAAATATGAAATCATCTATAACATCTGATGTCATACGGCTTCTTTGGTCTTGCGTCAGAAATTTGAGTGCTGAATACACCCGCTCAACACTAACTTGCGTCATTGGAAGCGCTGTGACAATTTTGCACGATGGTTGTATAATCGAAGGGAAAAACTCTATTCCTTCCAGAGGTTTTTTGCCCGTCAAGGTTTCTTTTTGTTTCAAAAGGTCGTGCGCTAGTTTAGGTAGACTTCGAAGTGCGCCTTTAAATTCTCGCTCCTCAATCCCAATGTTCTGAATAGATCCTTGATCAGATTGCTGACTCTTTTCTTTTCTTGCCTGCTCCATTCTCTTAAAAATTTTCTATTTTGGAGACAAGTCTTTCATTTTCTCATCCGAACTCTCGGCAGAAAAAGTTTCACCATCTTCCTCCATTCTATGAAAACCAAACTTTTGCTTATTAATCTTTTTTTGAACCAACCAGAGAGTGTCCTCAGCAACTACCTAAAATTTTTTAAAAGATAACAAAATAAATTTGCTTTAAAAAACTCTAAAATAATAAATATATTTTCAATTTCTAATCGAAGTAATCAAAAGTAAAATCTTTTAATCAAAGTTTAAAAAACGTTCTCACAAAATAAATGATGAGAAAAAATACCTGTTGTTCTTCGTTTAGAAGACATTGATAGTGTAAGTCTGCAAATACCGCTGCACAGAAAAAAGAATTACTCATTAGGATTGCTTCCCTAGTTTCCATAGATTGTTTTATGGCTTTAGCAAAAACAGATTTCTTAAAATCACCCTCCATTATCTGTTCTTTTAACAGTTCCCAAATATAGACAAAGTGTCCTGGCGAACAAAGTGTTCTTTCAGTTTGAGGATCTCATGACCTCAAACTGAAAGATTTGAGTAGCAATAGCAGATTTTTCAAGAATTCTTTGTAATTCCTTTATTTGTTTCCACTGATATGGCTGCACTGCAAAACTCCCTTTTGGATATTTTCCTTCCAGCTCTTCAACAACACCACGTAATTATAAAAGACGCTTAAGCATTTTAAATGTACTCGACCATCTAGTTACATTGTCTATAACTGCCACCTATATTATAGAACATATTTTAATCTTGAAATATAACAAATAAACATATTTATTAGTTTGTATAAAAAGTTTATCAAATTACTTCAAAAGGTTTTGTATTTTTGCAAAATTCCATAGCAATTGGAGCACGACAAGCTTTTGCAACTTTACGCTCGTACGTCGTACGTTTATGCAACTTACGTTCAAGTATTACTTTGATTTCCGATTCTTTCATTGCATCGGTGACAGCAAGTTGAAGGGTGTGTGCACCACAACGTTGAAGATAAATAGTGTTCATATTTTTTAAGATTTCGTCAAAGTAACCATCATGCTGCTGTTCACAGAATTCAGAATCCTCAGTTTCACTACTTGCATCTTCAATAATCTGTTCTTCTGTAATATCATCTCCGCCTTCATCATGATTTTCACTAGGTTGTGTTTCTATAACCTTGTTTATCTCAATCGTCTTGCCAAAATCATTCACCATTTTAATCATGTTAGACCTATTGTCAGTACTAATTCTAAGGATTTGTTCTTTTCGGATGCCAAACTTATCAAGTACGTTTTCAAGTGCATTTTGAATATCTTCAGCTTTGTGTCTGGCATGTATGTCGATGACTGCTAATATTTTGATTAATATTTTGCCGCTAGAGAAAAATTGAGTATTGATTCCAAGAAAGCTTCGCCGATGTCTTGATGCTCCATCAACTTTTAGGAAAATTAGTTTTCCATTTCAAAAATTTCTATTCCATCTCCGCTAAAAATATTAAACGAAGCTCCATTTTGAAGTACTAACATATTTAAAGCTTTTTTGAAATCTTCTTTCGATATTGTTATAGTAACTTTGTTAAAAAAATTGTCAAGTATCTTTTGTTTTTTTTGTCCACCAAATAATAGAAAATCTCCATTTCTTGACAAAGTAACTTCGGATACATTTATATTCCTTTTTTGTGCGGCTTTTTTCTTTTCTTGCTCCTGAACAATTTTATGATGAAGTATTCCGTGGCTCTTCTTAATGTGACGTTTCATATTTGAGGTTGGTTTTTTTACTCGTTTTCCATCCATTAGCAACTTGCGCGCCACAAATTTTTTTAGTTTGATTCTCCTCAACAAGAATCTGGCAAATATATGCTTTTACCTTTTCACTGAAGGAAAAGCATTTCAGTTCATCCTCGAACATATCTTCGTTTACAACCGCGGTGTTTTTAGTCACATCAGTCATGTTAAATGTACGTCAACAACTTTTTAAACAAAATGCTAAAATGGAAAAATTAAACTTGAAAAGTATAATCCTAATTAGGATTTATTCAGACCAACAACAAGATAAATCTGTAATTAAACTAATTGAACCGTCTAAATAAAAAGTTTTTAATTAATGTTGCTTTATTAGGTTTTAAAATAAGTGACCTTACCTCACCAGAAATGAGGATTATTTAAACAAAATATTGCGGAACATATTCTGATTAAATTTTTTAATTTATTAATTCTTCACTTAAATTGCAATATATAAATTTATGTTTACATGTATTTTAATAAAAACAGTGTAAAGGTTTTGCGCCAGTTTTTTTTTTTACGAGTTTCAACTTTTTTAATTGGTTGATGTTTTTTTTAATTACTTATAAAACTTGCGTATGTAAGAAAGAGTACATCAATTACAAATAACAACTAATAAACTTGCTCGTCGGAATTTTTTTCAACAGTAATAATTATAACAATAATAATCGTAAAATGACACCCAAAATTAAGACAACGTTTCTCGACGTTTTATATTAAAAGAAACAATGATTAACTTTATTTTTAACTTCTGAAGTGAGGAATCTAGCTACTGCACAACGGCTGCTCCTAAAATTGCGGAGGGGGTTTGGGGTAGACAAAATTCCCTCATTCCATTTTTAATATCGCTCAACTGCCGCTAATAATGAATATAATTATTATTTTTCAAAGTTATAAACAAACAAAGAAAAATTTCTCTTGACTATGTTACCAATATTACATGTTACATGCATTATGATTTAAAAT